>NW_006285041.1:483374-488434 GCF_000327345.1 Myotis davidii
ATAACTGAGGGTGGCATCGCAACCTCACAATCCGCCCTGCTCTGTGCCTGACAGGAGGCGGTGCCCTAACTCCCCAATTGGTCCTGTTCTGAGCCTGACCAGGGGCTGCACCTAGGGATTAGGCCTGCCCTCTGCCACCCGGGAGCAGGCCTAAGCCAGCAGGGCGTTATCTCCTGAGGGGTCCCAGACTGCGAGAGGGCACAGGCCGGGCTGAGGGACCCACCCTACCCCCGAGTGCACAAATTTTTGTGCACTGGGCCTCTAGTTTTCCATATAAACAACTGTAAAACTACTCCACCCCCACTTCCACCTCCCAACCAGGCCCTGTATGAGATAAGAGTCAGTACAGAGTAAGAATGACTGTTAAAAAGGAACACCTTCTCAGGCAGAAGTATGAGATTTGAATTCTTGCTCAGACTTAGAGCCTGTGATTTGAGGCAAGTGACTTGATATCTCTAAGCCTTTCTTTCCACCTCAACTCTGAGAAATGGGTAGTGCTAAAGCCTACTTGATATCATGGTTCTGAGCAAAAAAACAGAATATATGAAGTACACAGCACAGACCCTGACCCTTAGGTAGTAAGTACTTAAGAATGGTAACAGCCAACAATTATTTAGCTTTACATACTGTCATCTGTGCTTTACTTTAAAGAAATCATTTAATCCTCACCACTCCCCTGAAGGGTAAATGCCAACACTGTCCCCATTACATAGAAAAGTGGAGCTCAGCAAGGCTCTGTCTGTGGACCACAGCTGGCCAAGTGGCAGAGCAAGATTTGAATCCCATCCTAGCTCTTATCCAGCGTGACCTGTACAGAAGCTGCAAGCTGAGTCCCAAGCTGGCCCATGGGTATGTTTTCCTTGGCTTACAGTATTTATAAGAAAATATTTAACTTAGTAGTCAACACTTAAAAAGTAAGAAATATTTCATAATTCTGGATCCTTGGCTCCTCATTAAAGCTCCAAAGCTCTGGCCACTGTGCCTGTGTTCCTACAAGCTGTGTAGCTGCAGCTGCACAGTGGCTGTCCCCTGCGGACAGTCATGAGCCTGCAGTGGTCCCCACCTGGCCTCATCCTCACACATTTTGGCTCCTGGGAGGATTTGAGAATTAGTTTCCTTCCACCATATTTTCCACCCATTTTTCTCACCACAGCGGTAAGTAATTAGGCACCTACCTGATATTTCTAGGAGGTCCCTTTGTGGATAAAATGCCCGTGCTCACTCTCATCACCTCTGTTGAGCTCTAGTCCTGCCTGCCTCCTGCAGCTCCCAGGGCACTGTTAATGACATACTAATGTTCCTTGATTTCTCCAGGGCTCCATGGATGCCACCCCTGCTCTGTGAGGTCTGGAGAGACCCAGAAGCATTTCTGACTGTGAACGCATATCCTCTCTTACCATATCATACCTTTGCTTCTCTCCTCACTTCGCATCTTAGCCCAGGGTCTCCTTACCTCTGCCTTCCTGGGCTGTTGCTGTGGAGCTCTTACCCCATTCCCCTGGCATATCGCCTACCCGTTTACCCCATTTCACTCAACTTCATGTCCATTTCATCAGAACTTTCATGGTCAGGGTCAGCTTCATGAATGCAAGACCTGTGCAAATACATAGGACCCCACATCTAAAAGGCCTCCCCATTTTAACGTTCTGCTATTGCCATCTTGAAATTCTTAATAGTGTTTGGACCAGAGGCACACTTTTTCTTTTGTACTGGGGCCCACAAATGATGTAGCTGGTCCTATTCATGTTTCAATTCAAGAAGCTTTAATGACTCCTAACCTTAGCAGTATTTCCCAGCGAGTAATACATGTATGCGGCAGTGAGCTGCTCTGAAGCGCCAGATCCCGGCCAGCCATTGGGGAGAACAGTGTCATGGCAAATTGTGAACTTTTGCAGTGCACAGAGATGCTGCGTACACCTGCCAGGGAAGGTCTGGCCTGCAGGAGAAGTTCACTCCCAGTTATAGAAGTCTGAAATCAAGGGGAAACAGGGCCACACTTCCTCGGAAGGCCCCAAGGAGGAATCCTTCCTTATCTTTTCCAGCTTCTGGTGGCTCCTGACATTACTCTGCTTAGGGTTCATAACTCTAATCTTTGTCTTCTCATTTACATATCCTTTTTCTCTTCTCTGTATATCTCTTTTAAAGACATTTGTCATTGTATTTAGGGCCCATCTGGATAATCCAGAATGATCTCATCTCAAGATGCAATTATATCTGTAAAAAAACTTTTTCCAATTGAGGTGACATTCAAAGGTTCTGGGAATTAGAATGTGGACTTATTTGGGGTGGGAGGCGGTTCATTATTCAACTCACTTCAATGGGTACATGACAGGGGCAGTTAACCACACACTGGGATATTGGGAGAAGCTCCTTGAAAAAAAACACGCCACACTAACATGTAAATTGAATAAGCCAGAGAAAATGGGGAAATAAGCCATGGTGGTGGTGAAAGTGTTTCGGTAATAGCATGTGCAAAGATGCCAATACAAAGTTAAGCATGATGGATGCCTGGAACTAAATGAAGCTAAATATATTTGCAGAATAATGTACAAGGGAGAAGGGGTGAAAGAAGCAGCTGGAGAAGTAATCAGGGTCAAATAAAAATGAGTCTTGTTACTACATAAAGTCATTTGGACCAATGTAATGAGGAGCCATTGAAAGGTTTTAAGCAATAGGAAGACACTATCAGATGACCAATGATTGCTATGACTATAGTGTGGAGTATGGCTTGGAGGTGGTCAAAAGTGGACCAGGGAGACTGGTTAGGAAATGGTTGTCTGATTTATGCTGTGGAAGGTAAACTAGGATAGTGGAGAAGGAAAGAGAGACAGGTCAATTAAGAAGTTATTTTGAAATCAACTGGATTTGGTGACAGATAGGATTTCAGTGCAGAAGTCAAGTATGATACTCAGGCTCTGGCTTCTGGTTTAAAGAGTGTTGCCACTGCTGAAGCTGGGAACTGAGAAGGAGGTGCAGTTTAGGTGGGCACCATAGGGATGAGTTTGAAGTGTCTGTGGGACAGCCAATTAGAGATTATTAGTGGGCATTTGAAGTGAGAAGTCTGAAGCCTAGGAGGGAGGTATGGGTCTAGAAACACAGACTTGGGGACCATCAGCATATGGCCCACATGTGAAGTCAGAGAGTGAATAATTGTCCTGGGGGGATCGTATAGAGTGAAAAGAGAATGGGGCCCAGGGCAGAACTCTCAGAAGCACCAACTCTTATGCCATGCGCAGAGGACAATAGCAGATGACTCAAGGGTGGTAACTGCCGTTATCCTATCCAATAAAGAGGGAATATGCTAATTGACCACCACGCCCTCACAATATGTTGGCACCCACAACCAGTAAAGAAGGAATATGCTAATTGACTGTCACACCCTCACAAGATGGTGGCACCCAGTCCTCTCAGCCCTGCCTCATCCAGCCTCAGGCCCCAGTCCCCTCAGCACTGCCTCATCCAGCCTTAGCCCCCCGGACCCCTCAGCCCGGCCTCATCCAGCTAGAGTCCCCCAGTCCCCTCAGCCCTGCAGAGGAAGACAGTTGGGGGCTATTGGGCCAGCAGAGGAGGGCAATTGGAGGTGATCAAGCCAACAGGGGAGGGCAGTTGGGGATGATCATGCCAGCAGGGGACCAGTTAGATGTCAATTAGGCCAGCAGGGGAGAGGGTAGGTGTCAATCAGGCAGGCAGGTGAGGGTTAGGAGCCAGCAGTCCCGGATTGTCCGACTGGGATCAGGCCTAAACCAGCAGTCGGACATCCCCCAAGGGGTCCCAGATTGGAGAGGGTGCAGGCTGGGCTGAGGGTACCCCCTAATCCCTGTGCATGAATTTTGTGCACCAAGCCTCTAGTTTAGTTATATTTAACTATCACTATACAATTTGAAACTTATTGTCACTTGTCCTATTCTATGTCACTCATTGTATATTTTGCTGAACAATTCAACATAATATTGTTTTCTGCTATGCTGTTGTGCTCACTGACTATTTCATATACCTGGGAGCCAGAGCCAGAGGCCCATACGGGAATAAGAACTTAACAACTGAATGGGAATGATCTGTTCTTGCTTGAGTCAGAAAACAGGAGTAGGGGTATTTCCCATCTCCTCTGATCATTCACCAAAATCCATCATCATATCACATCAACTGAACATTCTAAAAATTTTATTTCTCTTAAATTATAATTGTGTTTCTAAATTAAGGAGTACCTGCTTTTTGCTTAAGGTATTTCCTTCTTGCTCCCCTGGGCTCCTTTTCAGCTGGTTAAATACTGTATAACAGCACTGCCCAGTTTAGCTTTCTGCAGTGATGAAAACATTCTATGTCTGTTATATAATACTAGAGGCCCGGTGCACAAAAATTTGTGCACTCGGGGGGGGAGGAGGGAGTCCCTCAGCCTGGCCTGTGCCCTCTCGCAGTCTGGGACCCCTCTGGAGATAACAACCTGCTGGCTTAGGCCTGCTCCCGGGTGGCAGAGGGCAGGCCTAATCCCAAGGTGCAGCCCCTGGTCGGGCTCAGAGCAGGGCTGATTGGGGAATTGGGGTGCCGTCCTCAGTCATGCACAGAGCAGGGCGGATTGGGACGTTGTGATGCCACCCTCAGTCAAGCTCAGGGCAGGGCCGATTTGGGGGTTGGGGCACCGCCCCCTGTCACACTCAAGGCAGGGTCTATGGGGAGGTTGCAGTGCCACCCCCTTTTACGCACAGAGCAGGGCCCTTCAGGGGGGTTGGGGCTCCTTACCCTGTCATGCATGGAGCAGGGTCGATCAGGGGGTTGGGGAGCTCCCCCCTGTCACGCACAGAGCAGGGCCCTTCAGGGGGGTTGGGGCTCCTTACCCTGTCATGCATGGAGCAGGGTCGATCAGGGGGTTGGGGAGATGCCCCCTATCAGGCACAGAGCAGGGCCGATCAGGGAGTTGGGGCGCCTACCCTTGTCAGGAACAGAGCAGGGCCAATAGACAGGTTGTGGCCCCGCCCCCTGTCACACACAGAGCCGCAGGGCGATCAGGGGGTTTGGGCGCTGCCCCCTGTCAGGCTGATCCCAGCGCCGGGAGGCCTCGCGGC
>NW_006285041.1:488527-500321 GCF_000327345.1 Myotis davidii
AGACCTGCAAGGAAGGCAGGGAACGTTGGTTTCCTCTGTCACTGAAGCAAGCAAGCCTCATGTTAGTTTCAAGCTGCCTGGCTGCCGGCCGCCATCTTGGCTGGCAGTTAATTTGCATATCTCCCTGATTAGCGAATGGGAAGGGTAGCGGTCGTACGCCAATTACCATGTTTCTCTTTTATTAGATAGGATGGTAGCCAATGCTGTCAGTGGCTATTGTGTACTAGAGTGTGTATAGTTCAACTGAGGAACTGAACTTCTAATTCTATTTTATCTTAACCATTTAAATTTAAAACCTCACATGTCTCTAGTTGCTATCATGTTGGATAGAATAGCTGCATAACCCTACGTAAGTTCAGAATTCCCTTTCCAAGGAATATTTTCTGGACCCTCCTCTCAAAGCCAGGCCTACCTCCCCACTCTATGCTATCTAGAACCTAGTACTTCCATAAAGCTAATAAGATTATAAATTTGAATAATTGTCTGTATTTACTAATTTAATGTGTGTCTTCCCTAATAGAACATAGAGATTATGTCTATCTCATTTGTTATTGTCCCAGCACCTGCCAGTGAGTCCAGTACTTACTATGTGCTCAATAAATATTTATTAAAAGAATAAATGATCAAATAATTCATTAAAGTAATTATGAAATTATGTACTAAGTATATGCATGTTAAGCTAATTGGCTAAGGTTAAAAATCACATCATAGATCATTCAAATAATATAATAGATAATTCTGGAATGCTAATAGCTCTGATCAACAGAAATTGGGGTTATCAAGGAAAGTATGAATTTGGCATGCTCAAATTGGGTAAGTGAAATTTGAGAGGCTGGATTTTATATTCCCTCAATTTTACTGTCAACTAAAATCCTGAAAGCTCTTCCAATTCATGGTAGTACGCCACACTCCTTCTCCCTTGTACTGTGTGGTTAATGGAAAAACCATTCACAAATCTCAACCACATTTCTTATTCTCCCTAGAATTTTACATCATTGCTTGGCCCCTAAATTGCTCTAAATCCTGAGTTTGTCACCATGTGCTGGTTTTCACTCCCAGGTTTGCATTCTCTCAGTGTTTATTTAACATATTACCTAAACCAGTGGTCAGCAAACTCATTAGTCAACAGAGCCAAATATCAATAGTACAACAATTGAAATTTCTTTTGAGAGCCAATTTTTTTAAACTTAAACTATGTAGGTAGGTACATTGTTATTAACTTAATTAGGGACTCCTAAGCTGGCCTTTGCTAAAAACGTCCTCAATCTGATTGAGGTACGTTTGCTGAGGTCGACCCCTTCCAACTCTTCCATCCACACTCGTCTTGTAGACTTTTTTCAGATAGACGAGTGTCGATGGGAGAGTTGGAAGCGGTCGACCTCAGCGAACGTACCTCAAAACAATGTACCTCCCCCGAGCTGCCATATCCGTGGGCCCGCCTGCGCCGTGTCTCCCGTCGCCCTAACCGACACCCCCCACTTCTTCTAACACCACTTCAATGAAATAGACTTGCCCAGGCCGAAAACCGACTTCTGTGCATGGGCCCTGAAGTTTCAATCGCACTGTACGTGCACGCCCGCACGTGGTATTTTGTGGAAGAGCCACACTCAAGGGCCAAAGAGCTGCATGTGACTCGAGAGCCGTGGTTTGCCAACCACTGCCCTAAACCCTTAATCCAGTTAGCCTTTAAATGGGGACTATGTCAGGGACAGTGGCATGCCCTAAAGATCCCTCTGGACACCAAAATGCACAAGTCAGCACTCTTGAGATGTATCCTTTCAATAGGTAGGTATTCCCTGCTGGGATGAAACTTAAGCTAAGTCAGAAGTTCCGGCCTCATTGGAGCATTTGAGGGCTCCTTAGCAAGCTCCTTAATCATCCTTAGCTCTGGTTCTCTCTCAGCACTGTTGTTTCTACTTCTTCTAACAAATAAGTGAAATCTGGAAAGTTCTGCAGGCCCAGCTGAATCCAATTCCTACACCCTGGGCAGGCATAGGGCCAGGGCCCTTTGCCCAAATTTCACTGCAAATCCATGAAGGACAGTTTCAAAAGCAGTGTCCTAATGCACTCTATGTCAGAGCCAAGGTAAACAGTCTGAGACTCGGTTGTCAGTCTAACTGGGGGCAGGCAGACAGAGAGCCAGTGGAAGAGGCCAATTGAGGTGAAGACTGGGGAAGCCAGAGAGGGGACTGCAAAAGAGATGGTTAAGAGGGAGACTGGCAATTCTAGATTTCTACAGTCACTGTGGCAGCTTCTGCTTGGAATTTTTGAAAGGGAGTGTGAGGGATGTTCTATGATACGGATGAGCACTGAGGAGGCACCCCTGGGGATGAATTTCACTTACAATAGGTAAAAGAGCATTCATCTTTACTTCAAAGCCATCTTATCACACAGTGTGAGTGCTCTGCATAAAGCTAGTGGGCATGGGCCTTAGCACATATCACAGGGTCCCTAGCGGTGGACAGACACCTCCTGGACACCCTGAGGCCTGGCCAGGCTCTAGGTGGCCACTGTCAGCTCCCCAGCCCACCTCCTTTTAGGAATGACAAACAGTCCTTCCATGGCCAGAAAGCCACTGGATCCCCCTCCACCCCCACTTAATAGAAAAGCCATTCCTCTGTTGACATTCCTTAGCTTTTGTGTTGGGGAATCCATAAGCAGGCTAATTTACTGTGAAGTGAAGACAAACAGAAGTGCCTGGTCATCTCTGAAGGATCTTGGGAGCAGATCAGGTCCTTCCCAGAAGAGAGCAAAGCCAGGCCGAAGAGGCTGCAGGTGCAGTAAGCAATGTGGTCAGTGGTTCAGACCTGGACCTGAGCTGAGAGGCAGGGGAACATTTGAAGTCAGTGTGCAAAGTCCTGGGCAGGTCTGAGAATGGCCACTGCCTGGCTTGGCCTATTGTTATGCACAGTCCATGGAGTCTGTCAGCTCAGTGGTCTGGCTCAGTTGAGGAACAGCTCGTGCTGTCCACTCACAGCCCGCTGTCTATGTTTACTCCATCCAGTTTTACCTCAAAGAAAAGCATTGATTTAACAGATATCAAACCTCAGGCCACTGAGAGATTTAAGCAATCTGGTTCCAAGGCCTTATGCTGTTCTAAGTTCCCAAGTGGACCTAAATGCTGAGTTTTAGTAAAAAGCCTTTTTTTTTTTTATCAATTACCTAGAGCATGCCAGGTGCTGGCACTTAAACTGTTTCACTTAATCCCGTCTCCAAAATCTCCCTCCCTCCTCTCTCATCATCACAGGCAACTGCTCTCATTCAGGAAATCTCAGGATTTCTGGCTTTAACTTCTACCAATAATTCTCCAACCTGATTTCCCTGCCCTGTCCACACAAAAGCCTGAACTTGAAAATGTATAAAAATAATCAACTCCTTGCCCTTCTTAATGACTTTTTGTGTCCTCAACGTCCTTAGGTAAGGTCTGCTCTCAGGCTCGGTATTCATCATTGGCCCTGCTGTCCCTCGGCCTCCCCACCCACACCCACTGGAGTGGGCACACCGCCTCACATCCCCTGTGCCTTGCCATAGGATCTCCCCTTCCCTGTGGTTGCCAGGCAGTCCCAGCTTGTCCTTTGTGATCACCAGCATCTCCCTTTTCTCCCTGAAATCGTCCCAGACATCACCCATCATAGTTGGTCTCCCACCCATGGGCCATGAAGTGACTCAGCAGCTTGTACCTCCGTCTCTATTGCGTTCACCGCACTCGCCTATAATTTTTGTTTCCTTCAGTGGTGGGAACAGCTCCCCTGAGGGGCAAAAAGTGGTTCTTGGGGGAGAGGGGTGGTGGGTTGAAAAAATCTTACTCTTTTTATTATAAAGCATAGATATGCATAAATTCATAAATTACAATATATCTGTGGTATTAACATGTCATGGAGGGAGGAAGAAAAATTAGAAAAAAATGTTGAAGAAAGTTTCTTAAAGGTCAGTCATGAAAGCTAGATTGAGAAATACTGAATATTTTTTTCACAACTGGACTGTGAGCTTTTTGAGTCCCCAGAGCCAACAGAGTGGCTGACACATGGAGTGTTTTGAATAAATGTTAAAAGTTGAAAGCTGAATGCACGTGCGCATGAATGAATCCTCCTAATAATCTTGTGGGGTGGCAGTACAGTGGGGGAAGACAAGGAAACAGGTGCTAAGTGCCTCTCCCACACCCTCACCACTGGCCTTCCAGAGCTGGTAAGTGCTAAGCCAGAAAGATTTTACATTGAGGACTTCTAGATCCCAAATGCAATGTTGTCTTACCTCACTTCAGTATAATTGACAGAATGTACACAACAGCGGGAATGGTGACCTTCTACCCAACTCACCATGAGGACCATCCAAGGCATGCCCAAGTGCAGACAAAATGACCCACTTAGTTTATAATTCTGAGCTTTGCAGATAATCTAATTAAATATTTTTTAAAATCCTGCCCTGAGCTTCTCACATGTATCAAACTGAGCAGCACAAGGCTTCTTTGACCTCACGAAGTGGGGGAATAAGAAAAGAATACATACAATTAAGATGCAAGATTCAAGATCACAGTCACGAGAGAGATTTAGGAAATTCTAAGCCAGAAGATGAACAACAATGGGAAGATTACGAGGACGGGAGGGTTATTAATAAAGATGCTTTTCTCCTTGAAAGCAAAGCAAAGCATCATCTCTGAAATGGTTTTATGAGTAAATTTGTTGAAGCAGGGGGAGCTGAGTAGCTCAAACCCATGTATAATCCTTTCCAAGGTCAAGTTGAGGTTTGAAATTGGATTTATAAGTCTGTTTGTTTAATCAAACTTTCCTCGTTTTCCACTCCTGAGCCTATGAGCAGAAGTGAAGCAGTAAGTAAAAATCTCTGATGAGTGACAGTGCATCCTCCTAGGATGTAATCTTTTGTTTTTAAACATAAATACTTATACATACAGAAAAATGCACTAATCATAAGTTTACATTTCGGTGAGTTTGCACAAAAAGGACACACTCTTGTTACTACCGCCCAGATGAAGAAACAGAACTATTGCATCCTGCAAAGCCCTCCTGGCTACCACAGATTAGTTTTGCCTCTTTCTGAACTTTAAAGAAATGGAATTATACAATATATACTCTTTGTGTCTGACTTCTGTTGCTCAATAGTATGTCTGTGAAATTCATCCAGATGTTACATATAGCAATAATTTGCTCATTCTCTTTGTTGAAAGGATTTCATTGCATGGACATACCACAGTTATTCATTCTGTTGATGAACACTTGGGTTGTTTCCACTTTTGGTCTTTATGCACAGTGCTGCTATGAATAGTCTTCCTACATGCCTTGTGATGAGCATATGTACTCAAATATACCCAGGAATAAAGTACTAGCTCACTTGGTATACCAATGTGCAGATTTAGTAGATCCTGCTAAATAGATTTGAAAAGTGGTTGTACCAACTGTCTACTAACACTGTGAAATAACACTCTGCAAGTGTTCCAAATATTCCAGCTCCTCGCCAACACTGGGTGCTGAATGTCATTTTTATTTTAGCCATTCTGGTGGCTGGGTTTGTGAAGCTTGTGATTTTAATTTGTATTTTCCTGATGCTAATGAAGTTAGGAATCTCTTCATATGTTCATTGGCCATTCAAATTTCCTCTTTTGTAAACCACCACTTTAAGTCTTTTGCACATTTTTTCTGTTGAGATGCTTATCTTTTTATAGTTTGTAGGATATCTTTACATAGTTTGAAGTATAAGTCCTTGGTCAGATATATAACTTGATCATATTTTCTACTCAGGGGTGGGCAAACTTTTTGACTCGAGGGCCACAATGGGTTCTTAAACTGGACCGGAGGGCTGGAACAAAAGGATGGATGGAGTGTTTGTGTGAATTAATATAAATTCAAAGTAAACATCATTACATAAAAGCGTACGGTCTTTTTTTTTTTAGTTTTATTCATTTCAAACGGGCCAGATCCGGCCCATGGGCCGTAGTTTGCCCACGGCTGTAACTAGTTCATGGCCTTATTTGTTGCTCTTTTAATGGTGTCTTTGATAAATAGGATTTCTCATTTTAAGTGTCATCTAACATCAATTTTATGTTTAGTACATCATAAAATTCATAAATGATATTTATGAAATCTTTGCTTTTCCTATGCTCATGAAAATATTCTTTTGTATTATAATATTGAGCCTAATAATCCATGAATATAATCTTACTTTTATTTATTTAAGTCTTCTTTAATTTATCTCAGTAATGTTCTGTAGTTTTTAGTGTAAAAATTTTGCTCATCTTTTTTTGGATAACATTCCACTTTGAGCAAATTCCAAGTACCTATCTTTCACGTAGCAAGATATGTTAAAAAAAAGGAAGTCTGAAATATGTGCGCTGAATTCAAAAATCATTGGTACAATTGTGGGACACAATTGCAGAAAAATAAAAGACTGAATACTAATAAAGTATTAATTGTGTGACATATGCTATGAGAAAAGAGAGAGGCAAGCAACCAGAGTTGGGTGAAGTTGTTGGCAGAGAGGCCTCACACAGGGTGGAAGATGTGAGATGGGACTGAGGGATGAATGGCATTTGTAGAGTGGAATGGAAGGAAGCATTCTAAGAGGAAAACTGGAATGTGCCAAAGTCCTGAGGTAAGAACGAACAAAGCATGTGAAGAGGCAAAGAAGACGCTGGTAGATGAAAGTATTTACACTTCGATTTATGAGTAGTAGGAGATCAGATGAAGTTCTGAGGTGAGAGGCCCCATGAGCAAAAGAAGGTAGATCTTCAATTCCATCCTGATGATAAAGCTTGACATCCTGGCTCCCGGAAGATAACTCAGCAAGTATTTTCCCTTGCCTGACACTAATCGGCAACCATGTGGATGTCTTTAATTAAAAACTTCCTGATAAGAAGATCCACATTCTCACACTTAAACTGACTACCTATCCAAGAAAGCTTCTAATCTAGAAATAAACCACCTCTTATAGAATGTATAACCTACAGAGACTTTCATCATAACCCAGAGCTCACTGCCCAGGCAAAAGGCTTAGATTCAACATCTACCACCAAGTACTCTGAGAGGGGTATAGCTGTGTAATAAATAGTGAAAAATACTCAGTGCACAAATCTAGCAGCAACAGCTGGACTTCCTAGAAGAAATGAGGCTTGAAGTGGGTATTCAAGTCTTAGATCACTGGTTGGGTGATCTAACTGAGGCAAAGTTAAAACCAGCAGGCCTAGTGCAGCTCTAGGACACATAGAGTCGGTCTTCAGGCCTCCTGGGAGCTACTGAAATGAGTAAGGCATGGAGTAGCCAGTACTGAACTGAAATGATAAGATTTCTAATGGGACATGAGTATGCATTTTGCCAAGATTTATTCTAATTTTGGAACTCAATTGGAAACTTCTGAACATCATGTTCCATTTCACCCTGGAAAAACACAGCTCTACATTGCTTTGTGTTTATTTTATCCTTAAGATCAGAGCATAATTTATTTGTAGCTAGATTTTTGTGTTTAGTGCAAACCTCAATTTAGATAGAAAAACAAGCTCATACATTTTTTTCTTATATGTCCCTAGGGGACAAAGATGTACACAATAGAAAGATTCCACTAGAAAAACACGCATACCCAATACAGAAAACTTACGCAAACAGAAGCACCCAGAGGAGAAATATTTTATAAAGCCTCAAGTATGATAAGTCCTCAAACTTGGCACAGAAAAGTAGGTATTAGATTCAAAAAATTCTCAGGACTTTCCAACATTTAGGCAGGATAACATCTTCTCTAGCACCTCCCTCTAGTAAATGTCTTACCATATTTAAACAAATATTTGGAAGAAGTATTATAACTTCCTGTGAAACTATGTTCTCCAACACTCCAAAACTATGTCCTCAAATAGGGGTACGTTTCCCTATCCGTATCCATTTCCCCATCTTTCTCTCATTTCTCATTTTCTCTTACATGAACATTTTGGTGTTTATTAAAACAAAACCAAATTCTCCTATAGCTAAAGTGTACTGGGACCTACAATAACACAAAAATTGGGAAGAGTTAGCAATAAGATTATATTAATTAGGGCTCTTTCAGAAACTCAACATGAAATAAGATCACTTATTGGCTCGTGTGACTAAAGAGTCTTCTTACTGCCCTCAGTTGAAAAGATCTCAGAGAAGAACTCTGATTGGTCCAGCTGAAACACATACCGAAGTCTGGACCAATCACTGTGACTGGACCTGGATTACATGTCCAAATGGCATGTACTCAGAGAAAGTGGGTTTATTTCCAAAAGAAAAGGGGATTATATATGGTCACTTAAAGAAGAGTATAAAGTGGAAAATTTAAAAGAAGCAAATTGAAATGTTTTCACATAGTACATTAGAATTTTGGAGAAAGCCTTATTTCTTAAGAAAAACAATGATTTAACAAATGGATGCCATTACCACTAGTGGTGCCTTAGTACCAATTACCCATGAGCTCTATTCTAGGAAGCATAGCAACTATCACTGTGGACATCATACAGGCATCAAGAAGGAAGTATAACACAATGCTAAAGAGTAAGAATTTTGACCCTAGCCGGTTTTGCTCAGTGGATAGAGCATCAACCTACAGACTAAAGAGTTCCAGGTTCGATTCCAGTCAAGGGCACATTCCTGGGTTGCGTGCTCGATCCCCAGTGGGGAGCGTGCAGGAGGCAGTCAATCAGTGATTCTCTCTCATCATTGATGTTTCTATCTCTCTCTCCCTCTTCCTTCCTCTCTGAAATTAATAAAAATATTTTTAAAAAGAGTATGAACTTTGGATTTCATTGACTCAAATTCAAAGCTTCACAGTGACAATTGTTAGCTTTAGTATTAGAGCAAGTCCTCTTTAAGCAAAATTGGTATAATAATAAAAATATCCTTGGATTATGTTGAGGACTTAATGAAACAATACTAGTACATATAAATGCTTGATACCATGTCCAGCACTTAGTTAGAGATAAATAAATGTTTACTCCAGCTATTATTATTTTCATTATGAGTCTCATAAATATTATTATTAAAAAAAGCACCCAGGAATTTCAAGGCTAGAGAGTTCTCAGATGAGTGATCATGATGAAGTTTTACTCTCTAATCTTTCTGGAATATAAAACATCTTAGTGTATACATCTTCTCTATTGATATCTAATCATATTTTTGGCCTTAGATCTGTTTAAAATCTTTTTCTTTTACCTTCCATAATTTCTCTTCATATCGACTAACACATAAAATATTAACATACCTGGGTAGAAAAAGCAAGACAATGGTGCCCTTGATACTAGTTTTAACCTTTCCAAGAGAGACTTCACAGGTAATTGAAGTCCAAGAAATTGCAGCCTTAGGAAGTGTCCGTGCTGTGAGCAATAAAAGACAACTCCTCAGAGAGATATCAAAACAGTTGACCAACTTCTGGAACCAATTGACAAAGTAATGTATAACCCCAATGGACTATGTTGCAAAGGAAGAAACTGTGAGGTCCTCTAGGCAAAATTGGAGTCTTTAAATGCACTTGTACATTCTCATTAACTTCATTATACCTTACTTTTCATAAAACTTTCCATTCAAGGCCTGAGGAAGAGGGATAACTCAGCAGAGACTGGTTCCTTCACTCCCACTGCAGCCTGTAGATTTAGGGCTTAGGACTTTTTAATCAAGGAAAAGAGTTTGAGACAGGAAAATAGGCTACTATTTGAGTTTGACTTCCATGCTCTATTGAATGTCTATGGTAGCAATTACCCAGGATTCATAGTCTTATTTTTTTTTTAAGAAAATGTCTCATAACATTTTTTCTTTCTAATTATGAAAGGCAGATAGAATAACACCTTATATTTATATAGAACTGGCCTTTGGAACGTGCTACAAATAATGTCATTTTCTCTCTCAGCAGAATTCCTGGTGGAAGCAACATATTTTCCTCACACCACGTTTATAGGTTATATAGTCTGTCAGAAGCAATGTGGAGGCCAGAACCTGGGTTTTCTTTGGATTTGAAATGGAGTATTAGGTTTCCTTTCTATTAGAAAAACAAAATTTCTACACAAAAATGGGCTTTTATGAGTAGTGCTCAAGGTGATTGCTATGGGAAAGAATTCAGTTAAAACTTCTTTCTTTTCGACACAATAAAATCATTATTTTTTTATTTTCTTACAAAGTTTTCGTAGCCATAACTCTAACAATGATGTAGTATCCTATTTATATCAGCGTTATTTGCTCATAGTAATAATAAGTATTTTTCTGTGAAATTCTTATGTGTCCTGGGTCACAATGTATTTCTTTCTGTGAGTTTCAGCTGTATTTTAATTAAGATATAATTGACATTTACTTTTAAGTGTACAACATAGTGATGTGAATTTGTATACCTTCCAAGATGACCACCACATTAAGTCTAGTTAAATCCATCACCTTACATAGCTACAAAAATTTTGATGAGAACTTTTTAAAATATTTATATATTTTTATTGATTTTGGAGAGAGGAAGGGAAAGGGAGAGAGAGAAACATCGATGTGAGCTGTCCCCTGTACACCCCTTACTGGGGATTGAGTCCACCACCTGGACATGTGCCCTGACTGAGAATCAAACCAGTGACCTTTCAGTGCATGGACTGATGCTCAACAAACTGAGACACACTGGCCAGAGCTGATGAGAACTTTTAAGATCTACTCTTCTAGCAACTTTCAAATATGCAATAGAGTGTCATTAACTATAGGCACCATGATGTACATTACATCTCCATGACTTCTATATGAATAATAGACAAATATGTAAATTGACCATCCCTCCATGATGCCCACAGCCAATCAGGAGTGAGTATGCAAATTAACCCGGCAAAGATGGCGGGCCTATGAAAAGTGAGCACACGCACAGGTGCCAAGCAGCCAAGGGTGGGGCGGGACACCCGTTGCTTTGCCATGGAGATGCAGTGGGTATTCCCACCCCCCAGCTGCTCTAGGCCTATGCATGCAGGGTTGGATGTGCTGGGCATCCCCGGAACCCTGGCCATTCCGAGACTATGGCCAGCACACGCATGCACCAGTGCTGAGAGGCCAGGGTCCGAGGATGCCACTGGAGTGCCAGGTCCTGTCAGCCTGGCCTGGGGGCAAATGAAGTTCCCAGAACCAAGAGAGCAGGGAGCACCAGGAATTCTGAGAATTGTAGTTCTGGTAGTAGCTGTGTTGTGCGATCTCCTAGACACTGGAGCAAAGTGAGCCTGGAGCAAGTTACAGTTGCTGGTGGGGAATGGAGGGAAAGCAAAGGTGAAAGATATAAGTAGAGTCAGAGTGTCGAGGAAAAATTAAAAGGAAGATATCCTGCAACTTAAAGGAAATCTTCACCAATGGAGCAAAGAAAAAAAAAAGACCTCTATTATTCTGTGAGCACCAAACCAAACTGGGTTGGGGTCTCAGACAATTCGCTCATATGATTGCAAAGACAGACAGAAACTCCCTGATTGGAGAGTGTTCTCATGAGGGCTCCCAGATTAAAGAGGGTGCAGGTGGGGCTGAGAGACCCACCCCCATGCACAAATTTCATGCACCGGGGCCCCTTAGTTAATAAATAATAATGCAAGAATAAACTGTTTCACATGCTTACAACTGTAAGCCTACTTTTGCCCACCCCCGTATTTCTCAACAAGATGAGAGAGTAAGAAGCCCCATGACTGAAATGTAGGCACTCGGGGGACATGGTGATTTCCAGGAAACAACACTGGGTGATTCTTTAATACTGTCACTGCTCCACATGCTAGCGTCCCCTCCATCGGCCCCACTTGTCCTAGGAAGTTTTTATTCTCTCTTCCCTGTACCCTGCCCCCAACCCAAAC
>NW_006285041.1:500453-500801 GCF_000327345.1 Myotis davidii
GCTGCGCGGGGGGGGGGGGGTCCCTCAGCCCAGGCTGCACTCTCTCCAGTCTGGGACCCCTTGGGGGATGTCCAGCTGTTGGTTTAGGCCCAATCCGTAGAGGGAAACTGGCAGTCGGAATCCCTCTCACAATCTGGGACTGCTGGCTCCCAACCGTTCATCTGTTTGCCTGCCTTATTGTCCCTAACTGCTTCTGCCTGCTAGCCTGATCACCCCCTAACTACTCCCCTGCCAGCCTGATCAATGCCTAATTGCCCTCTCCTGCAGGCCTGGTCCCCCCCAACTTCCCTCCCCTCCAGGCCTGGTCACCACCAACTGCTCTCTTCTGCCTGCCATCTTGTGGTGGCC
>NW_006285041.1:519858-520779 GCF_000327345.1 Myotis davidii
CTCATAACTGTAATGTTGCTACTGTTAGGAATCGTCATGTAAATATCTGATATGCAGGATGTATTTCATTGTTACAAATTGAACATAATTAAAGCATTGTGATTAATCACAAAAACAATATGTAATTATATATGTGTTTTCCGATGGTCTTAGGCGACCTCTGTGAAAGGGTTGTTCGACCCCCAAAGGGGTCGTGACCCACAGGTTGAGAACCACTGCACTAGAGCAAAGTGAGTCTGGAGCACGTTACTGTTGCGGGTGGGGGATGGAGGGAAAGCAAAGGTGAGAGACATAAGTAAAGTCAGAGTGTTGAAAAAAAGTTAAAAGGAAGACATCCTGCAACTTCTAGGAAATCTCCAATGGAGCAAAGAAGGAAAAAAGACCTCTATTATTCTGTGAGCACCAAACCAAACTGGGTTGGGGTCTCAGACAATTCGCTCATATGATTGCAAAGACAGACAGAAACTCCCTGATTGGAGAGTGTTCTCATGAGGGCTCCCAGATTAAAGAGGGTGCAGGTGGGGCTGAGAGACCCACCCCCATGCACAAATTTCATGCACCGGGCCCCTAGTATTTATTTTATAACTGAAAGTTTATAGTTTTGACCCTATTCGCCCATTTGTTTCAACCCTTACTCCCTGACTCTGGCAACCACATCTGTTATCAGTACCTGTGAGCTTGGTGTTTGGTTTTGGTTTGGTTTGGTTTTAGATTCCACATATAAGTGAGATCATCAGTATTTGTCTTTCTCTGACTTATTTCATTTAGCATAAAGCCCTCAAAATCTATCCATGTTGTTGCAAATGGCAAGATTTCATTCTTTTTTATGGCTGAAATATATATATTTAAAATTCTTACGCCGCCCCCCCCCGAGTGTAAGAACTTTGTGCACCCCCCCCCCCACCAGCCAACACACACTCA
>NW_006285041.1:521153-532016 GCF_000327345.1 Myotis davidii
TGCAAGTGATGGCCAATTTGCATATTACCTCTTTATTATAAAGGATTTTTATATATTACATTTTATTCATCCATTTATCCATTTATGGACACTTACATTGTTTCCATATCTTAGCCTTTGTAAATCATGCTGCAATAACAATGGGGGTGCATATATCTTTTCAAGTTATTATTTTCATTTCCTTTGGATAAATGGTAGTTCTATTTTTAATTTTTTTGGACCCTCTATATTTTTTTCCATAATAGCTACACTAATTACGTTGTTACTAACAAGGCTTCCCTTTTTTTCCACATCCTTGTCAACACCTGTTATTTCTTGTCTTTTGATAATAGCCATTTACAGGTGTGAAGTGATAGCTCATTGTGGTTTTTATTTGCATCTCTTTGATGATTAGTGGTGTTGCACACCTTTTCATGTACCTGTTGGTCTTCTGTATGTCTTCTTAAAAAAAAAAAAGTCTGTTTAAATCTGCTTTTCGTTTTTTAATAAATTTTTTTTTGTTACTGAGTTGTATGGGTTCTTTGTATATTTTGGATAATAGCCCCTTAACAAATATATGTTTTGCAATTATTTTCTCCCATTCAGTGGGTTGTCTTTTCATTTTGTTGATGGTTCCATTCACAGTGCAGAAGTTCTCTAATTTTGTTGAGTTTTGCTTTTGTTGATTTTGTTTTTAGTGTCACATGAAAATATTATCACCAAGACCTATGTCAAAGAGCTTATAACCTATGTTTTCTTCTAGGAGTTTTATGGTTTCAGGTTTTATATTCAAGTCTTTAATCCATTTGGAGTTAATTTTTGTGCATGGTGTAAGATAGTGGTCCAGTTTCATTCTTTTGCATGTGTTTGTCCAGTTTTCCCAGCGCCATCTATTGAAGAGCCTATACTTTTTCCATTGTATATTCTTAACTCTATTGTCATAAATTAATTGACTATATATACATGGGTTTATTTCCTGGCTCTCTATTCTGCTCCATTGATCAATGCTTCTGTTTTTATGACAATACCATACTCTTTTGATTACTATAGTTTCATAATATTGTTTGAAATCAGATAGCATGATGTCTTCAGCTTAGTTTTTCTTTTTCAAGATTTTTTTGGCTATTCGGGATCATTTGTAGTTCCATATAAATTTTAGGATTGTTTGTTCTATTTCCATAAAGAATACTCTTGAACTTTTGATAGGGATTACATTGAATCTGCAGATTGCTTTGGGTAGTATGGACATTTTTAAGAATGTTAATTTTTCCAATCCATGATCATGAACTATATTTTTATTTAATTGTGCCTTCTTCAGTTCCTTTCATTAATGTCTTGTAGGGTTTTTTATTTGTTTTGTGTTTCATAAGTTTTTTAAAAATATGTTTTTATTGATATCAGAGAGAAAGGGAGAGGGAGAGATAAAAACATCAGTGGTGAGAGAAAAATGTTATTCAGCTGCCTCCTGCATGCCTCACATTGGGGGGTCAAACTCACAACTCCCTAACCAGGAATTCAACCATGATCTTTTTAAACTGTAAAGGTTATGTCTGTGCACGTGATGCCAGCTCACTCTCTTGGGTACTTGAAGCATGCCCCAGCAAAGACCCCTTCCACCACTCTCATCATTTCCTGAACCTGCTACTGGCACTGGTGATCTTTATATTCACATGATCATTTTTAGGTGTGTAGAATAGCATTGTAAAATGGGGAGTTAATTTGTCTAAATGGGGAAGCTCATTTGTCTAAATCCATGATTCTTGTAATAGTCTGCAAAGCCCATCACCATATGGTTAGTGTTCATCTAATCTCACTGCCTGCCTTTCTCTATTGCTTCACTCCTTTGCAGACACACCAATGTGCTCTCTGTTCCTATAAGGTGCCAGCTCCTCTTGGTCTGAGGCCTTCGTATTGTCATTCCCTTTCTCTTTGGATTACTCTTGCCCAGATGCTTGCTCACCCGCCTCCCTCTCACCATTCCAGTCCCAGGTATCTCCTCAACAGAGAGCACACTCCTGAAATTGCTGTTACCACAACACATAGACACCACTCCGGATCTGTATCCCGCCTCCCCTGTCTTATTTTCTTCAGTGCATTTATCACAATCTAGAGCTGATATACATTATTCATTTGTTTGTACACTATTTGTCCTCCTACTAGAATGAAAGCCCCATGAGAGCAAGGGCTTTGCCAGTCTTGTCCACCACTGTGTCCTCAGAATTAAAGAGTACCTGGCAAGTCAGAGCTATCAATATAGAGTCAATACGCAGTCATCCAATCAATGAGCAAACAGGAGAATATTAAAGCCCTAGAAAACTAGGAAATGGAGAATTCGAGGTCTTACCCCAGCTCTGCAATGGACCTCGTTAGATTGACTAATGATTCTCACAGATCACACACCCACTCATAAAACTGTTTTCCTATCTAGAAAAAAGAGCTTACCACAGAGGTTTCCTAAAAACACAGGAGAATCTTCATACTTAGTAAAGGATTCCCTCCAGGGCCAACAGATCACTGTCATTGATTGGTGAGTAACCTTGGAAAACTTTATGTAGCTACTCACAAGTGACTTCTGATATGCTCTCCTTCCGGGTTACACACAGAGTTGCCATTGCTGGGGGAAGAATTGGAGAACTACTGAGGAAAATTATTTCTTTTGGTCCTTCTATCTCCACTCTCTACCTAACCCCTGTTCTTTTTTCCTCTGTCATATGCAGGCTGTCCTCCTACCTTCACTAAGGGCAAGATGACCCTGTGCTTTTGAAAAATGTCATGGTCCAAAATCCAGATCTCCAGCCTAAAGCATCATGGCATTTTCCCATGGCAGCCACCTGTCTGCGTTTGGGCCTGCATCAGGCGGAGACACTGCTTCGCACATGTGTGGCTGGCAGCAGCTTCAACTTTGGTGTCCTCCTTCATTACTCTTCATTGTCTTTTACAGATTAATTTCTCCATTTCTTTAATTAACAACTATTTATTGAGCACTGCACTTGGCTTTAAAATGGATTTTAAAAAGTGAAGTGGATACAAGCAGAGACAAAATTACTGTAATGTTAATGAAGCTTCAGCTATAGGGCCATGCTCATGAGTTTTGTAAAATTTGCAAAAGTAAATGATTTTAACTGAAATCAGTTAGGACCATCACTTCTGCTCTGACTTCCCCTCGCGACACTCAACTTGTGCAGAGTTGCTGTAGAGCAGCCACAGCACATTTGGGATTCTGCTGAGGCAAAGGTAAGTTGGAATATATTTGGTTTGGGTCTATTTTTAAATGGTTCATAGTCACCTCTATATATATAGTTAAATTATTGCTATTCATTGCGGTTGTAGGATTTGCTTCTAGAACCCCATTATGCCAACTCATCCAGCATTGAAATATGAAGGCACACAGCCAGGTATCATACCATGATATAAATGTGCTATGCAGAATCTGAGAAATGGAGGCTCTCCCAGGTTTGGGACTGTGGAGGCAAAAACTAATCAGTGGGAATTCATCCAATCATCACACATGTAAAATTGTAAACAGAGATTTCAAAACTCTCATTGATATCTATCTAGTTAAAAAGGAAGGCCTCTCCGTGTCTGAAGGGCATAAACTGATACTAGTGCTATAAATCACAGCTATGCTCCCAGGTGAGTCACATGTTTGTGCATCCCAACTATTTAATCTAAAACAAACAAACAAAAATTTGATTGACCATGCTAGAGGAAAAACTGCATTACCCTTCTATTATTTTTCTATAAAATTATTGTCACATGAAGAGGTGATCAAAGAGTATGTAGCCAAAAATGTGTGAAGAAAGCAGGATTATAGAAATATGCCAGGCGGTTAGTTAATAAAGACAGTATGTTATTTTTCCTGGATTTTTGTGATTTTTGTCTTGTTTGTCAGCATTTAAAATTGTTAAATTTATGTTGATTTCTATCCTTATACTGAATAAATATTTAACTTTCTTACATGAGGTCCCACTGTTGTAAAGCTTCAGACCTTAGGAAACTGGATTGGCTGTGGATACAGGTACAAATGATGTGCTTCTGTTAATAAGAAGCTGATAATAGACATTAAATTAGTGCCATGTAGGGAGAAGGATAGAAAAATAAGGTGAAGAAATGATCAGAACACATTTAACAATTCCTCCTCCCACCAATCCCCCATTCCCCTCATCTCTCCTAGAAATAATCTCCAACAAATTAGACTCTTGACCATTTTGCTCTTGAAGGAATGAAGGGGCTACATTGTGATGATGAATTATAGATCAGACTTGGCAACTCTCCTCTTTCCCCATTGTTATCACAACAAGGAAAGCCAGCAAGCATGACGGGGCTAAGCATTATTCTTGACTAAGATGTCTTCTAGAAAGGAGAGCTGACAGGTCATAAGAGGGAACCCCTAATCTTCCTGGGTTATTCACTCTGAGGGCTGAGGACAGCAAGTTGGGAGCTAGCAGGAACCTGAGTACAGTCATAGTATGGCATGAATGAATATTCCCCCATAGAAGCCCCCATCCTTCTGTTGCCTGTGGAAATCTGATTCGACCATAGGATTGTGAGGAAAGCATTCCAAGAACACACACAGAGGAAAGTCTGTTGTGGCAAGATTTATTAGGGAAGGCATCCCCTGGGTTTCCAGTGTCCCATCTCCCTCCATCCCACCATGGAAAAAGTCCAGCTTTGTCCTCATCAAGGCCAAAACAAAGGCCAGTGTCCAGAGTTTATGCTTCATATGAAAACTGAGTCCTTTGGTGCCCACTCAGTCCACTGAAGGCCCTGGTTGGCTGTTAGACCTGCCTGGATTCATGGTCCCAGATGAGAGAGAGAGAGAGAGATTGAGAGAGATTCTTCTGTGTTCCCCTGGGGTTATGACCAGGAGCTTTTATTTTTATTTTTATTTTTATTTTATTGATTTCAGAGAGGAAGGGAGAGGGAGAGAGAGATAGAAACATCAATGATGAGAGAGAATCATTGATTGGCTGCCTCCTGCATGCCCCCTACTGGGGGTCAAGCTGGCAACCCAGGCATGTGCCCTTGACTGGAATTGAACCTGGGACCCTTCAGTCCACAGTCTGACACTCTATCACAGAGCCAAACCAGCTAGGGCATGACCAGGAGCTTTAAAAAAAAAATCAACTTCCCAAGTTTTTGACCAACCATCTCTTTCCCGGGTTAGTCTGAAGGGCCTCTGTTGTCAAGCACCTCCCCTGCACCATTTTGACTTCTATTGCACATGTGCTTTCCTCCTCCTGCTCCCCCGACAGTTCTGTACCTGGAACCTGGCAGTGCTCCTGGGAGATTTTCTGTCTCCCCCAGGGATTAAATCTCCTTGGCGGCAGTCCCCTGGAGTGTGTGTGAAGCTGTACCTTCCTGGTGAAGCAAACAGGCTGTGTCCAATTCACCTCCCCAGCCCCTTAGGCTCAAAAATGTCCGATTTCCTTTGCTTCCTTCCTTTAATATCTAGCTACCTAAGGTAATACTTTCATCCTTCCCTGCTCAGACCACAGTGGTTATTCAACTGGCTTCCAATCCTTCAGTGATTGGATGAGAGAACTTACACCAGAATTTGAACTACAAATTGAGTTCGATACTACACAGTTGTTTACAAAGGCTCCATCAAATGGAGCCAGCTCACCAAATGACCATCGACTGTGGTTACCATCCCATAAGACAAGACAAACCACATCATGGTTTTCCTACAAAAATTAACCAGAAATGTAAAGGAATTAGAACCAGAACATGTAAGGCCGCCAGCAATTAATTATTTACGATAGAGTGGGTGACCTTCTCATTGGGGGTAACAGGTATAATTAAACAGCCTCTTGCAGAGTGGGTGTTGAAACTCAAATTCTCTAGGCCTGACTCATGGCTTTTCCACCTGGTTCCTGGCTCCTCCTGTCCTGCGGGGCAGAACAGGTTGCCTCTCATAACAAACTCTGGGAAATCCCCGCCTCAAGCCTGCCTTGGAACGTGCCACCAGTGTGTTCCTTTGTCATTTAAAGTTTGTTTGTGTGCTGGGCCAGGGGAAGCCTGCAAGCAGGTACTTGAACTGCGTGTAAGAAAAGCCTTAGGAAACAGGTAGCACCCTAGACCCATTGTCAGGGCCAAGGGGCGGGACAGAGGCCTAATCACAGAAAGTGGCTGCAGCTGCACTCCAAAGCTGTCATTATTGTCTTGCTGTAGCCCCTGGAATCTTGTTATTTCCTGTTTCCAACCTCTGGAGGTGTACCACCCAGGACAATTATCAAGGGCAATGAAGTCACAGTGAGGTGGGCTGACCTTTTGTCTAGTGTTTCATTTGGGCTGAACCACCCATTATAAAGTCCATAGCAAGTTTGGCTTTGCAAATGCCCTTTTATCTGTGGACAGCTTCTGATCCCGCCTCTCCCCACTTCTGAGAGTCCCCACTCCTGTGAAATGAGAGACTTAAAGATGATCAAGTTAATGATGCAGCTTAATTCAGACTCAGTGTTTCTCTTAAGACTCCAATCCTTTGAATTTGATGGGAGAGAAGAAGAAAGTAAAACTGGATAGTCTAAATAATTTGTAGTTAAAGCCAAGATTTATGAGGGGAATTCTGCACAGGGCTTGGTTTCGAGTATCTTTGGTCTCCCAGAGCCAAATTCTCCCCTTGACTGCATGCATGGGTCGCTTTGCTCTGTGAGCGCCAGGCTTGTGAGCAGTCTCCACCCTCCCAGGGTACAGGAAAGTGTATGAGGGTCCCAAGAGAGGGGTGGGGGGGGCGTGACTTGGCTCGGAAAGCCAGGGGAGGACAGAGGTGCTGGTGTACATGATAATTAGCATGTGGCTCTTTGTGGTGGCAGGGGAGGAAGCCAAAGAAGAGGAAGGAGGGATGAAACCAGAGATTCTGGGAAACACTCCCAGGGAGATCAAGCCTGGGGAAACCCAGGGAGGGCCTCTGACCCTGGCTTTCTTGTCTGGCCCCTCCCTTTGCCAGAGAGGCAGGCTTTAGACTGGGACCATTTTTAGAACCACATATAGGAATGAGATTCTACTAAGGTCAGATCCTACAAAACTTCATTCTGAGAAATTTACAGACTGGAGCAGGAGGAAACTGAAACTCTACCATTCTTTGCCACACACACACACACACACACAGAGAAACTGTTTTAGGAAGATATGGGGCCAACTGAATGAATGTAACATGCTTAAAACAGTATCTGACCAATAGCAGATGCTATAGAAGTGCTATTTGATTCTCTGATTTAGCGATGAACAATTATTATTATTGTACCTTGATTTCGCTTTGAAAGAGCTTATTTGCACATAAAAAAGTAGGGAATGAAATCACAAGCCATAGTGTTGTTTTCTCAGTTACCTCACGTGAGTAGGCAAAGAGTGAGCTAAAGGTAACCTGAACCTGCGGTGAGACCTCAGGTGGGCATCGACAAAGAGCTCAGGAGGAGGCACGCTGCAGACAGGAACAAGCCTGGTTGCTATTTGCCTGATTCTCCACCATGAACGGTTTAGGGCAGTGGTTTTCAACCTTGGCTGCACATTAGAATCACCTGGGAATCTTTTTAAAATCCTGATTTCTGAGCCTCATCCTCTGGAAATTCTGTTTCTTTGTTATGGGGTGAGGCCACAACATTAGTAACAAAGAAACAGAATTTCCGGAGGATGAGGCCCAGAAATCAGGATTTTAAGAAGATTCCCAGGTGATTCTAATGTGCAGCCAAGGTTGAGAACCACTGCTTTAGGGGAAGGAGATGCAGAGTTCTGGGACTCACATCTGAACCCTCACCTGTGAATCACCTACCTGTGAAAATTACTGAGTACCTCTGAGCCACCATTTCCTCTTTTTTTCTTTAATCCTCACCTAAGGAGTAAGAATATTTTTTCCATTGACTTTGGAGAGAGTGGAAGAGAGGAGGGAGGGAAGAGAGAGAAGCATCAATGTGAGAGAGACACATCCATTGGTTGCCTCCCACATGGGCCTGGACCGGGGATGGGGATGGAACCTGCAACTCAGGTATGTGCCCTTGACTGGGAATGGAACCCAAGACTCTCTGGTTTGAAGGCTGATGTTCTAACTACTGAGCAACACTGGCTAGGTTGTCCACCACTTCCTTTTTACAAATGGATGTAATGAAATCACCTCCTAGGAGAGAAGACCTACTATCCATGTGTTGGTCATCTGGCTCCTGCTCCTCACAATATTGGAGGGGTTCTATTAACTGGAGTTGTTAATGGAGCAGAAGACATGAGGAAAGAAAGGCAAAATCCACAGCACAGAATGACAGCTAACCAGTCTACTGACAATGAACTTGAGCACAAACACATATAACCAGTTACCATTAATATCCACATCTAACTAGAAAGTAGATAATTCTGGTGCTCTTACTAGTAGATCCCATCTCAGTGAGGGAGCTCGGGACAACTTTATGTAGGTGTGTTTCACCTCAGGAGCGCCTGTTCTGGTCCATGGAGGTCCCTCTTCCGCCTTCACTGTTTGGCTCTTTGTGGTCTCTGGGCCTTCCTGTGGGCCTCACCAGTACCCAGCTCCTGCTGGTCGGCTGGACCATCCTTCCCACACAAAACAAGCTTCCAATTTCAGTCAGTTTTTTTTATGTTATATCTTTATTTGTCTAAGATGTTTAATGATGTTAATATGTATTGATTGTTTCATAATTACGAAAATAATACATACTTAGAAAATATAGAATGACAATAGAAAAAATTATTGCTTCACTTTTAAGCAACCACTGTAAATTTTGAGCTATGCTTGTCTCTCTTATTAATTTACTGAAGTGTTATTATTTACTTTCATCAATTTTGTAACAGCTTTATTGGAGTATAGTTTACATATCATATAATTGAACAAGTTCATAATATTTAGTATAATCACAAAGTCGTGCAACCATCACTACAACCTAAGAATATTTAAGAACATTTTAATCACCAACCAAAAACCCTATTCTTTTCTTTATATTTCTTTTAAATATTATTTTTCAATTACAGTTTGCATTCAATATTATTTTGTATAAGTTTCAGGTGTATAGCATAACGGTTAGACAATCATATCCTTTACAAAACAAATCAAAAAAAGAATTCTCTGTTGATGCAAGTCCTTTACGACTACCTCCTCCGTCCACTGAAACCTACCCAGGTGCAGTTTCGTTAATTATTTAATTCCATTCCACGCAGGTGGAGCTCCAGAGAGTTAATTTACTCCAAAGGGCTAGCCTGGCATCTTTATCCTAAGTTCGCAACAGAACCAGCATAATTCCCTTTAACACTTTAACATTCTACTCTCTACAACTACTTAAATGCTAAATTTAGGCAGCACACAATCCAGATTCCATTTGCTCTGGGAAGTAGAAACAGGTAGAAATCACTAGGCGTTCTATGGATTAAGCATTCTTAAAGTTGATTTGTAAATCAACTATTGCTGGGATCATGATGTTTGGGACCAAATCCCAGACCAGAATGCAACCATGTAAAGAAAGGGACAGCCCGCTCATTTGTATTGTGACTGGCCTGGCGTGAGGCGGTGGGCGTGGCTACAGGCAAGAGAGAGGCCCAGCGCTCAGCAGACAGGCGTGCTTCACCTGCCAGGAAGCACTGCAGAAGCGCCAGGAGGCTGATTTCCCAGATTCCGCCTTACTCTTGCCTTCTCCCATGAGATTGTGCAATTAGTTTTGTTTTGATTCTGTGCTCACTGAGAAACCCGATTCTGACTTCAGTCACCCCAGGCACCTTAATTCCCAGAGGGATGCCCTGAATCTCGGAAATAAATATTTCAGTTACTGGAATGGTAGTGCCTGCCATTGTGTAGGAATACATTTGTTTTGTAGCATATAAATCAATTACCTGTGAGTTTAGCATGATTCAGTACCTCCAGGTGTAGTAAGTTCCAGGTAGACTTGAAAAAGCTGAGAACCAACCTCTAAATCAATATTTTCTTAAATTCGGATGTGCCTCTGTTTCCTCATCTGTAAAGCAAGGGAAAATAATAGTGCCTGCTTAGTATGGGTGTTGTGAGGAATTATGATTTAATAGCTGCTTATTATTTATAAAATGATTTAACCTACAGGAGTATTGGTGCCTATTATTTATAGTGACCCCACGAGGCACTACCTGGTGGAGTACCCTGCTAGAAGCAGCCAGCTGGAATATCTTTGGCATAAACTTTCTTATACGACCAACAAAGAACTTACCTCGTCCAGCCACTCTACTCTGAAAACTAGAGACGTCCCATAAAAGCTACATTTAGGGCAACTCCATGGCGTGCAACCTGTGTATTTGCATAGGGCCTGCACTGAGTTGAATACTTAGCTGTTGCCATCTTGAAATTATTGATTTTTTTTTAAAGGGGCCACTTCTATTTTGCACTGGCCCCACAGATTTTGTAACCAATCCTAGTTCCATGTGACAAGGACTAGCAAGTAGCCTTCGGTAAGCCACTTCCTTTCCAGGTGGTTCTATGCTAGTTCTCTGGGTGTCACTAGAAATAATGATGAGAGAGGTGGGACTAAGATACCCGCAGACCCAGCCTTGCCAGTGAGGCAGCTTCTTGATCTTGTAGCAGCGTGTCCAGAATTTAGGCAGTAAGTTCTCTCTCAGGGCTCCCCGTAGACTCGAGGAAAACTAAAAGGAATTGAATGTGCTTCCCATCCCTACTGCTTCCCAAAAGAACAACTGCACTCGGTAGTTCATAGTGAAATGATTTGCATTATTCAGAGATACAGAGAAATCCTCCTGGCTTTCTGCCCCCGGAGCAGCTGACCACTTCTGGGGAACCAAAGGCTTGAGGACTTGTGGGAAATTATCGCAGAGCAGGGGGAATGAATGCTTGGGACAAGCAGCCAATCCCAGGTCGCCTCACAGGTGACATCTGTCAACCACAGGAGCAACAGCCCTGACCCCAGG
>NW_006285041.1:532091-536241 GCF_000327345.1 Myotis davidii
CCCCCCACCGTGACCAGGGAGCCTGTCCTATCTGTCTGACTGTCTCTACAAGAAACCCCCAGGGACTGACTACTTGGGATGAGGGTGGAGGGGGGATCCTACTAAATTTGTAATGGGAGTAAGAGGCAGGGTGTTTTGAGGCTGTTATTGCAAATTGTTCTTTCCTTGAGAGGGAGTGGACCAAGGAAAAATGGGTTCTAAAGATACTCCATCCCTTTGTTCTCGTAGCTATATCCTGTGCTCATACAGTGCATTTGACGTTGACACTGGAAGACAGGACTTGGCAGCCATGTAATCACTTCTCCACCCCAGGTCAGTTGCTATCATCTTCTGGGTCCCACATCTGTGGCACTGAAGTGACGATGTGGTTTACCAACGGTCGCCAGCAGCACAGATGTGTGGACAAGCTTTTGAAATGCTGCCTCAAATTCCCTTGGGGAGAAATCCATCGAAATGTTCCCATTCTCAGTAATTCCATTTCTTTGAACACTCTGGTCCACTTTGTTCTGATTTTAGAATCTAGAAATGCAATGCAAGACATTTCTAAGCTGGGAATGTGCCATCCTGTCGCAGGAGCACAGCAGCAAGCCCAGAGGGAAAATGTTCAAGGCTGCAGAGAAAACAAGGGCTAAAAAAAAAAATGTTTGTTTACTGCCAGCTCTCCCCACAGCCACTTACATAAAAGTTTGTGCTGAGACAGGCTGTCCTGCCCAGACTCAGGATCAAGAGTTACGTTCCTTGGGATGATGACAGAAACAATGTGGGAACCACGGGGCTGTGGCCTGTGACGCAGTCCAGGAAGTAAGACCAAGTGGCCTGGAGCGATTAGTGCTTTCACAATGGTGTGATGGTTTCCTGGGGTGTTTTTTAGCTTGCGGGTGGTGGCACAGCCCGCAGGAGGGGAAAGGCTCTGTAAGCAAGATACGGCTAAAGAATAGCTCCTCGTTTTCCCATTTTGAAGATAAAACAATGCCTACGCAGCATGTGAGCTGAGGAGCAGTCAAAAGTTCAGCCATCTTCTGACCTTTCGGATCCCTCCTGACTTTCTAAAGCTACATAAACACCATATCCAAATCTGGAAGCACTTACAAAGTTTGGACAAAGTTGTATACATTTCATTCAACTGTTTACTGAAAAAAAGAAAAAATATATATCAAGCCTTTTCTTCACAAAACAAACGTGAAAAACTAACTCCTCCAGGAAAAATAAAAAAAAGCAAAGTCTTAGACAGACTATGTTTAAGAGTCCAGCGGGGTAATGCGCCGTCCCCCTGCGGTGTTACTGAAAAGCAGATGTGCAGGCAGAGATGCAGACCTGTAATCAAGCTTGTGAAGGAGCCATGAGGCAGCCTCAGCCATTCTCCACGGCCTCCCTCTGAAGGAGACGTCACAGCCTCTTTGTGTGGACTGCCCCGGGCTTTAAATGACTATCATAAAAACATTTCCATATGTTTTAACTTCTAGTTTGAACATGTGTTCATTTCATCCCTGTTCCTTCCTCAATAGCTGTCATGAGTAATTGTCCACTTACTTTGCTGCTCACCATTTATACCTGGGTGTGCGTTTTTCTTACACCAGACACACCTAACTCTTAGCATCTGTCGTCACCAATAAGGTTGCTGCTTGTTGCTTTGAAATGACAAGCTGAAACTAGCACAGTCTCACACAGGGGAGATATTCAATAGGCATTTTGTTGGCGGGGTCATGCCTCTCTCTTTATTTCTCCTACTACTTTTCTCGATTCCCAACCCTCCTTCTCTTTTTCTTTCTTCCTCTTTGTATGCCAGAATATTGAGTTTCCCAGTGAATTTACTGAGTGCTCTCCAAACTTCTGTGTTTTAACAAACAAGTGGCACCATGACCACACAACAGAAGAACATTCACTTTGGGACCCTAACGTTGGCCTGAGTCTGTCTGGAGCCATGATTTATTTTAACCAAGTTGGGGCCTAAAAGGAGCAAAGGTAGCTGCACCCAGGAATCACCTATGGGTCCCATCTCACAGGACTTCACATGAAGGAACCTTTTATTTCTCATCTGCATGATTTCCCATCCTTTCTTCTTCCCGAATCTTCCCCAAACCATCATGGACAGATTGGACTCGAAGACTAATACTTTACGATCTCTAGTTCACTTTTTATAGTGTCTAGAAAACGGGAAAGTTTTTAAAGGCCCTGAATTATTCAGGATTGATTGTTTACAAAAGGAATAAATACATCTTGCACCAGGTTAACCTTTAAAAAGGATGGTTGGATTGAGCGACACTTACTTAACCTTTTAAGGTTGCCTAATGGCATTTTCCCAGATCAGCTCCTCCATGAGGTGGGACATTGCCCTGGCATAGCTCACCTCCTCACAGTTTGTGATCTCAGCAGGTAGGAATTTCCTCCCCTTTCCCGCATGGTTTGGAGGAAAAATCCCCAAAGTATAATGCTGATTGGACTCTTCACTAAGACTATGAATATGAGGTATGTGATTGGCTCTCCTGGGTCATGTGTGCCATGAGGCCAGGGAGACAGAGTTGGTTTTAGCAAAAGAAGTGGGGGTAAAGGTTTGAGGCAGATTAAACAACAGGCACTACGGTATCTGAGGAAAAGAGAGCTCTGTGAAGCCACTGAATCTTCCTGCATAGCCTCACAGTCTCATAATGAGGACTAGATATTACACAGACTCTCCACATGCAGATATAACAACAGTCATATCCTACCATGCAGGCAGAGAAAGATCACCTGATTTTCCTACCAATACTCAGAATTAATTAAAGATGAAATTTGGGATTCACAGGAAATCATAGACTCAGAGAATGGAAGATCTAAGGGAATCTAAATGATTTACAACCTCTGGCCCCAACTTCACAAAGAAGAGCAGTAATGAACTGTCAACCGTCTTGTAAAGGGTCTTGCATTAGATGTGAGGCCAGACAAGGAAACTCCTAAGGTTCTTCAGATTCTGAGAGGCCTGAGTCTGTGAAACGCTCCCAACCTCAAATTGGTTGATTCCTTTCTTAAATTGTCTAGGATATTTTCTCACTCCCCCACTCTTATTAACTGATTTTAATAACCAATAGGACTACTTCAAGGCAAACACTTAAAGTGGAAAACATTTGGATTTCATCTAGATGTCACATATGAACTCCCTACACTGGCAAATTAAGCCCACAACCTTTAAGCCTGGGCATTCCCAGGCCCTCAGCAGCTACACAAGTCTCTCCTTGGTCCTCATCCTATTTTAACCAACACTTGTGAATCTCCTTTTCTATAAACTTTAGCTTTTTTGTTTCTTTCCTTTGTATCTTGGCCATATTAACCAGATCACAGCTCAAAAGAGAAGCTTGGGGTTGAAATCAGAGATCTAAAACATATTCAAACTAACTTTCTCTGGTCACAGTGAGTTAGAGAAATCAAGTAAATAAGAGAATAAATTGGTCTTTGTTCTCATTTTCCTACTCCTTAATGACCCCACCAACGATGTTCAAATCCTAATCCCTAGAACCTGTGAATATATTATGTTGCATGGCAAAGAAAACGTACTGTTGCTATTAATCTGACCTTAAGATCAGAAGATTATCCAGGTGAACGCAAGGTAACTATAAGTGTCCTTAAAAGAACAGGGAGGCAGAAAAGGAGTGGAATGATGCAGTGTGAGAAGGACCCCACACATCATTGCTGGCTTAGGAGATGGAGAAAGGGGCCACGAGCCAAGAAATGTGGGCAGTTTCTAGAAACTAGAAAGACAAGGAAATAGAGTCTCCTCTGGGGCCTCTATAAAGTAATAAAGCCCTGAAAACACTTGGATTTTAACCCTGTTAGAACCATGTTGGATTTCCAACCTACAGAATTGCAAGATAATAAATTTGTGGTGTCTAAGCCAGTCATTTATGGTTAATTGTTACAGCCACAATAGGAAACTAATACATTTCCTATTTCTTTTATATGTTCCTGAATTGTCAAGTTCTTTAGGATTCTCATTGTTGAACTATATAGAGACAGGGTAATGGAGAACAGATTTGATACATCTATGACTTCTTCACCTTGTGGTTTGGGGTAAACCCATTTCTTTGGTCCTCAGTTTCTACATTTGTAAAATTAGGTAGCTTTGTTTGTTTTTTTATTTTATCCTCACCTGAAAATTTGTTTATTGATTTTAGAGAAG
>NW_006285041.1:536269-538549 GCF_000327345.1 Myotis davidii
GAAAAAGAGAAAGAGAGAAAAAGGGAGGCAGAGACAGAGAGAGACATCAATGTGAAGAAGAAACATTGATTGGTTGCCTCCTGTATGTGACCCTACCAGGATTGAACTGGAAACCCAGATATATGCCCTGACTGGAAATCAAGCCCAAAAGCTTTTAGTATTCAGGATCACAACTCCAACAACTAAGCCATCCAGCCAGGGGCCAAAATAAGGTAGTTTTATTAAATAATTCCAAAAACCTTTCTTCCTTCAAGTTCAGAGATTCAATATCCTCACCCTTTTTTAATGGTATAAAATGCTCTGGAAACACTGGCCAACACCTAAGCTGCCCTTCCCCAGACCCCACCCCCACCCCCCGCACCCCAACCCAACCCTTTCATTGCTTTTCACAGCAGAGCTTTGACTACAGAGAGAAAGTCCACTTGGTCGTGGTTCTTTTAGGTTTCATTCATAGTGACTGAGGGGAAAAAGTGCTCATCGTAGGCATGGCAGCTGCCTGGTTTGCAGTCTGTACTCAGGCAGAAAATATCTAGTGCCAAGTAAGTACTGTGGGTGCTGAGATGCCCCCACAAGTAGCCACAGAAGTCTTTCTAAAAGAAGGGAGACTGTGTTCATTCCAAAGGAGAGCTGGGCTTTGGATAAGAATATTCTATGCATCAGTAATGGCAAAAGCCAAGGCCCAGATTGGGTTGGGCATGGCAAATAGACTAGGCTGGTAGGAAAGCAAGTTTTATAGCAAACATAAAGGCAGGAATCCATGTTAAACTTAATTAATTGTGGGAGCCTTGAGAAATTCCAGGACAAGGACATGAAGACTGAGTGACCTTCTCGAGGCTCTATTGCATTTAGTGCCACAATGGAGGCACAAAGTTTAGTATAGTGCTAGGCTGAGCTCGGCGTGTCAGCATTTTGAAAAACCCTAACTTAACTCTGGTGTCATGTCACATATAGAAATTTTTTGATATTTGCAACCATAGTAAAACAAAGACTTATATTTTTTATATTTATTTTATATATTTAAATGCCATTTAACAAAGAAAAATCAACCAAAAAAAATGAGTTCACGTGTCACCTCTGACACGCGCATCATAGGTTCGCCATCACTGTGCTAGGCACATAATAGGTGCTCAATACAATGGACTCAATAGTATAATAGGTACTTGATATTTGTTGAATGAACGAATGAGGCATCAAAAGTTTTTGAGGAGGACATTGCCATGCCCTAAAATGAATTTAAGATAAGGGGACCTCAATATGCAAAATGGATTAGAAGTAGGCAGAGAGGGAATGTCTTAGAATAGCAAGAAAATGACTCTTTACCAAACAAATTGAGACATAAGGGTCAAGCTGGACTATTGGGCGGTGTAGAGGGAAGAGACCCACGTGTTGTTTAAGACTTTCCCTAAAGCACTCCAGCTGGGAGGATGTCATTTTCATTCATGCAAATCTCCAAGGAAGGAGCCCCTCCACCTCATGAATAAGAAAAATGCAATACCCCAGACAGGCTAGTGTACACTAACTATCCTTAGGCAGCAATTTAAGTTTCTCTATCCCACATCATATTATCAGTGGAAATGACCATAATCTCTGTGCAATTATTCTCTCTGTAATCAAGCTGGCTCTCAGTTCACCCTTGCCTTCCCTAGACTCAACAACTCTAATTTCCATAACTGCTTTCAGAGGTCTGTTCACCAAGTCTTCTAATTATTCATATTTTTCTCCTCTGATTCCTCTTCAAATTCCTTCTCCCTTACGTTATTTACCTGAGTCAGAAGATCAGTTTTGCTCCAGCCACACTCATCTTACAGACCAGCTTTTTCTCGAAGTAGTTGGCAAGGAGCATAGCTCTGCTTCTGGAGGGAGGCCTGTCCTCATGGGAGCATCACAGTTCTGTTTCAAGTCCAGCCAGCCAAAGACTCAGACTGTCCTTGACTAGAAGAGCACCCACAGAAATCAGCAAGAAGCCCACCTCCAGAGAGTGTTTGGCCTCAGATCCCAGAGGAACTCACCATCCTTTTCCTCTTTATCGTCCTCTCAAAGCCCCCCCATCTCTGTATGAGCCAACATCATGCAGGCAAGCACAGAAGAGTAATTGATGACCTTAAGGGATATCAAAGTGCTATTGAGCAAAACCACTACTCAACAGCCTCGCAGGTGCTTCCTGCACCAGAGAGGGAAAGGAGTGTCTTTAGAAAGCCCTAAATAACTCTAGGCAGGGATGTCAACTTGACAAATAACCCTCAAGAAATAGCCCTGTTGTTCTCTGGTGTGTGATTCATT
>NW_006285041.1:538856-564985 GCF_000327345.1 Myotis davidii
TCTGGGCTCAGCAGAACAAAGGCAAGGTGAGTACCTGGCATCAGCAATTGTTTTGCACAACCATCATCAGAAGTAAACAAGAGCATGTTGAAAGCCAGGTAAAAGGTGTATGATTTTGATTAGTAGGTGGGCTTGGAGGGCCTCTCCAATGACACCAGATGCAGGTACTATGAATAGTGAGTGGACGGGCATGTAGCCCACAGGACAATCAACCCCCCTGAGTTTCTTGGGTGCTCTTCTCCAAGGTGTCCCAGCCACCAGACTATTACATGAACACCAATTTTTTGGCTCATGGTGTTTCTTTTATGAAGGAGTACAGCAAATCCATTGTCCAAGGAAGGCTGTCCCAGCAGTAGAGACAATTTTGTGTGTGTGAGTTTCACAGAGGACTCTACACAAGAGGGGGTGGGTGGTTTACTTTTTTAAAAAATTTTAATCCTCCTCTGAAGATATGTTTTCATTGATTTTTAGAGAGAGAAGAAGGAAGTGAGAGGGAGAGAGAAACATCAATGTGAGAGAGAAACATCTATAAGGTTGCCTCCCATCTGCGTCTCAACTGGGTATCAAATGAACACCAATCTAGGGATGTGCCCTGACTGGGAATCAAACCTGCAACCCTTTGGTGTACAGGACAATGCTCCAACCAACTTAGCCACCTGATCAGGGTAGGGTAGGTGATTTATAATGAAATCCTGTGTGTACCCTAGAGAGATTGGCCATTGTTTTCCAACACAGAGCCCATTTCTTAAAGCTGATTAACCATCTGATTAATTCCCTCATGCCTATGGATGTGATGTAGGTTTCAATGTTATTGGTTGCCATCAATAGCAGTTTTGTTACTATTAACAGAAAGCAAGGCACATTTGTTTGAAATCAAGAATTCACAGATGCCTGAATATGACCCCTCCTCTAAGTTGAACATCCTTATAACCTTGAAACTGAAGGATTGAGTGAAATTGTCTTTTGAATGGGAATGTATTTTAGCAACTGGAATTAATGTTCACAAAAAGTTTTCAGAAGATTGAACAGTCCCAATTTTCCCCGTGGGAATTGTGCTAGATTCTTATACGGAGATCACTGATGCCCCTGACCACTGAAGCTCTCAGTGCTGGAGAAGTTAGTGAGAATTCTGACTTGCCCTTTATTTTCCCCTTCCTTTGTGTAAAGCATCCAGTCACTCTCACACCTTGGCTTTGCTTACCTTGGCAGGTGCTTTGGTCTGACTCTGTTGAAAAATTCAGATGTTGAAATCCTAACCCCCAAGATGATGCTAAGAAAGTGAGACATGTGGGATATGCTTAGGTCATGATGAGGCTGAGGCCCTCATAAATGGGATTAGTATTGTTATAGAAGACCTCACAGCACTCCCTACCCTTTCTACCATGTGAGGATACAATGAAGAAGTCTGCGACCCCAAAGAGGGCCTTTACTGGAACCTAACCATACTGATAGCCTGATCTTGGACTTCCAGCCTCCAAAACACAGGAGGCACAATAAAAGAGAGACTTCAACCTCTGTTCCTCTGGAATTCACAATGTAAAGTCAATTTACTAAAACAAACACTTGCCACAAAGACCCAGCATTTGCTGCCACTTTACAGGTGAGAATTTCAGCTGCTGGAGCTTCAGAAGGTATGGGTGTCACGCTAATGTGATACTTCCAGTTTGGAAGCCACCCTGACTCAAGGGCAAGCTTTGTGGGCACAGGGATCTGCTTTGGGTTTGTTCACTGCTGCACCTCCAGTGCCTAGAATAGCAACCAGACACCATAGCCAATATATATTTATTAAACAGATAAATTAATTAATAAATGAACCATGGAACAATGGAGTCAAAGAACCATGTAGTGTGCAGATTTGGACAAGTTACTTGCTTTCTCTGCAACAAGATTTTTTAATCTTGAAAAGAATATGTGGATTACTGGTTTTATCATGTAAATCTCTTTAAAACAGTGCTCATTAATGTTAACTATTTTTGAGTATAGGTCTTCCCATCGATTGTATTTTTTCTATGTCCTCACAGAGGGCTAGCAGATATTCAGCAACTTAAATATATAAAAATTATTTCTATCAAATGATCATATTAGTAAAGTCTTGAAAGGAATTTTGGTTGTTGTTTGTTTTAATTCCTTTGTGAACAGCTCAGATGTGCATAAGTGCTTGGTTTCATTCCTGTTGTGTTATATGAAGTGTGATTTTTGCATTCAGACTCACTTACCAAAAGAGCCAAGTTACATTTGCACACTTTTCTTGGGTAGATCCCCTTCCTACAAAACTGGAATGCAACCTCCTAGTTACGCTAACGATGCCCCTAGAAGCAAGCCCTTCACAGAAGGAAAGTCTCACAGAGCTTTCCAGATGGTGAGCTGACCATGCCACTCTCCTCGGGCCATAGATCAGGCCTCTCTCACCTAGCCCCCTCCAAAAACATGCAGCTCAATTATAGACAAAGTAGATATTGGCTGACTTTGACCAAACAACAAACAAATAAAATAGCAACTAGTAAAATGTGCAAATGCCTTGTGGCTAAGATATCGGGAGCAACTTGTAAACATGAATTCACTAAGTCTTATGAAATAGGGGTAAAGGAAAGTGGCATCATTTTTATTCCACTCAAGAAAAGAACAGAGAAAGGGATTGAGAGAACGAATTGGAATCGAGCGCCTGGCTCCTGGATCCACAGTTTAAGTGACAGCACACCCACCCAGAGTTCTCCATAAAAAGCCAACGTAACCAGACAAGCAATGGGTCCATGCTGCATAACTGCCAGCCAGGTTAGAATGTGCCTTCTTTAATCAGAACAAAACAATAGTGGTTAACAGAGCATGATTAATATTTCTTACAATTCTAGCTGGTTCCCCACACTCTATTTCTGTACCTATCCCCAATACATTGAGAAACCAGTCATTCCCATATCTTACTGCTAAACATTGATCTGGCTTGGAACACTGCATTAGTAAAAATAAATATTTGCACACAGAGAAGTGCAGCACAAATAGCAGGGATTGTGGAGTCTAAAATACCTGAATTTAAATACCAGCAGTATGATCTTGAACAAATTACTTGTACAATCTGAACATCAATATCATGCTCTGTAAAAGGGGTCAAGGATAGCAACCCAGCAGTGTTGTTATAGAAGCGATAGATAATATCTGTAAACTTCCGGCACATTGCTCAGTTCAGAAACTGTCTTTAATAAAGGATGATGACAATGACACAGGGGTGATGATGATGATAATAATGAGCTTCCCTATTCAGAAAACACATTCTCAAGTTTGGCAAGCACTTTGCCTTTCTTCCAGAAATGTTAAAACTTAATGAAAATTTGAGATGTTTAAATTTTTTTAAATATATTTTTATTGATTTCAGAAAGGAAGGGAGAGGGAGAGAGAGATAGAAACCGCAATGATGAGAGAGAGAATCATTGACTGGCTGCCTCCTGCACACCCCACACTGGGGATCAAGCCTGCAACCTGGGCATGTGCCCTTGACCAGAATCAAACCTGTACCCTTCAGTCCGCAGGCCGACACTCTATCCACTGAGACAAACTAGGTAGGGCAAAATGCTAAAATTTTACAGCTTATCAGTTCAACTTTTAGGGAGGGCCAATTTATAGAAATTAAATTTGCTGTATTCATTTGGCCGTAACCTTAAATGGTCCAAACTGAGTATTCCCAGAACAGGGTTTTTCTTTCCCATCAGTTTAACACACACGCTTACCCCCAGTGATTCATTTCTCATTTTGGTTTGGGAAGGAGCCAATTGGTAAAAGGGTTCAGTGTGTTTATTGCTTCTTTGTTCTCAAGCGTTTCCTGGGGTCTCCTGGCAGCTCTTGGGTCTGCAGCAAACAGCAAAGCTCCCCAGGATGGCAAATCCCAGGCAAATCCTGGGCTCTGGCCGTTGGCTCGGCTGGCTTAGAACAGCTGAAAGTCCTTCCCCTACCACCCCAAACTCTTGCCCAGTATTCTGAGTAAATACAGGGCAGGAGCTGAGCGTTTGGTCCCCTGGGGCTTATTCTTACTCGTGTTTTGGAGTCGGCTCAGCTGTCTCTTGCCAGATCCCACACAGGACCTTTCCCCTTGATACTGACTGTGCAAGACTCTGGAACCTATTGCCTGGTCTCCAACAAGCAGCTGTTTAGGGGAATGGGCACACAGGGGTGTGTGTGCGTGTGTGTGTGTGTGTGAAGCCAATCATACTTGGTCTTCAACAATGACACTACTAGATGTAGACACAGCAGATACCCTGGTTCTGGAAGGCCCATGGGTGCTTTTCCAAATAGATTACGTAGACACTCTGCACCAGTCCAAGCCTCCAGGCCTAGAGGCCTACTCTACATCTGGAGGTGAAAAAAATGATTTAGTCCAGGCTGAGCCGGCTCTTTCCAGTTCTCTCCACCTCCTGCCATCATAGCTCCACATAAACACCTGCTGGGGTGGGTGGGTAAAAAAGAAGGCAGTACAACTCAGTGGTCAAAAGCACCACCTTTCGCCTTCAGCCAACCAAAGTCCAAATCTGGCTTTGCCATCTTGGGGAGCTCTGTGACCTTGAGCCAAGTATGTAATCTCTCTTTGCCTCAGTTTCCCCAAATGTAAAGCTATTAACACCTACTCTGTTATGAAGACTAGATGAGATGGTGAGTGGAAAGGGCCTGGTACAAGTTGACATTAGAGTGGAATGTGACTAGAAAATGCTGGCAGACTCCCTTGGATTGGTTTCAGTGAGCTCCCAGAAACTCTTTCAAGAGTTTAGGCATAATGAGTGAATTAACATGGGTTTCTGTGGGAGTTTTTATGCCACTGGTACTTTTTCAGTTTTGAGGATGGTGGGATTGATAAATAATTAATTAAGAACATCTTAAGTGTCAGGCATTATTGAGGCAGAGGTCTGCAGAAGTGAAAAGGCTCAGATCACTGTCCTCAAGTGGTCCACACAGGATAGTGGAGGGACCCGTTCAGATATTGACAACGTTCAGGGTGATTTGGGCTGTGACAGAGATATTATAAAGTAGCTAAGGCATCAGAAAAGGTTTCCCAGAGGGGTGTCCACAGAGAAGAGGCTTGAAGAATGAATAGGGACTTACCCAGAAAAGAAAATGAGAAAGGGAATTCTAGACAGAGTGAATATGCAAAGGCAAAAAATAAAAATAAAAAATAGCAAAGCGAATGCCATGGTTGGAGAATGGTAAGTAGTTCTTTACAGTTGCACTGCAATGGGGAGAGAATTGTCCGGAAAGATAGGACTGTAGGTAAATCTACTCGCTATAACAACTTGGCCTAGGCCCATGGTCGGCAAACTATGGCTCGTGAACCACATGCGGCTCTTTGGCCCCTTGAGTGTGGCTCTTCCTAAGCCTTAGGAGTACCCTAATTAAGTTAATAACAATGTACCTACCTATATAGTTTAAGTTTAAAAAATTTGGCTCTCAAAAGAAATTTCAATCATTGTACTGTTGATATTTGGCTCTGTTGACTAATGAGTTTGCCGACCACGGGCCTACGCCACTCAAGGACACACTAATAGATGATTAGCTTGGCCTGTTGTCCACCCTCAGTGGACCTCTCAACCCCAGCCACAAAGGCAGGAAGACAGTAATGGGGACCACAGCCAAGTCTTAACTTGATGTAAATGGTTCTCTCAGCTCTTGTTTTGCTATGTAAACAAATACCTTTTTTTTAATTCCGTTTCTTCATCTATAAAATTGGATTGCAGTGGGGTGATGTTCTTCCTTTAAAGAAACTTTATGCAAATCTCAGTTTCTCATCACCCACTGATGAAAATAGTTAGGGGCAATGTTTGAATAAAGCAGCTGCTCAACATACCCTTCTAGAAAATTATACAAAGCAACTTTGTAAAAATCAATTTGTTCATATGCGGTAATGAACATCTTGAATGAATTTTTCCTTCTCTCCTTATGGCCCCACGTGATTTTTCTGTCACCCTCTGCTCCCACCTGCAGGATGATGAGCTATCAAACCTAAACTATTGCTTCCACTTCTAATTCCTCTGAGAAGGAGTCTTAGGTTACAGCTCAGGGAAGGAAACATTAGCACAGGTGAAAGTACTTAATTCCCTTTTCCCCAGCCTCCAAAAAAAAAAAAAAAATAGCAGCTGAAATCTATCAGAGCCTTCAGTGAAAATCTGATCTCTTAGGTCATCTGACCCATCAACCAGAGCGCACTGATACAGGGGACTCCCTTTCCATTCTGGCCATTTTCTATATTCTGTCAGCAGTGACATCCTCTCAGTGCCCATTCTGATGGCTGCATCTTCCCAAATCACAGCTTGACTTCTGGAGGCTGTGGCCAGGCAGTGTTTCCTACACAAGCTGCCTGAAAATCGCCCTCAGCAAGCCTTCGTGGCATTGAGGAATCTGAGTCATGACCATTTCACCCTTCATGTAAGGAAACTGAGCCACAGCAAATACATGGCTGTTCCAGGCCCATAGGCATTCCCCAGCAGAAAAAGAAAAAACCATTTAGGCCAGTGATAGCGAACCTTTTGAGCTCGGCGTGTCAGCATTTTGAAAAACCCTAACTTAACTCTGGTGTCGTGTCACATATAGAAATTTTTTTATATTTGCAACCATAGTAAAACAAAGACTTATATTTTTGATATTTATTTTATATGTTTAAATGCCATTTAACAAAGAAAAATCAACCAAAAAAATGAGTTTGCGTGTCACCTCTGACACGCGCGTCATAGGTTCGCCATCACTGATTTAGGCCCTTATTGATGACCCAAGATTGCGAGCTTTGTCTCCAAAGCAACCTCAGTAACGCAGCGCCTGTGGTCTGCAAGGAGGGGAAACACGGGGTTGGGGGGGGAGGGAGGGGAGGGATTGCAGGCAAATATTTAAATAGATGTAGGTAAAGATGGTAGACATGGGGTTTGTTTGTTTTTACTGTGATGGCCAATCCTTTGGGGATTTTGTCCTTTTTATTAACATTGAAACCAATACAGGAGCCAATGTTCTGAGCGTGCTTAGAAAGCAGGTTCATATCCCATCCTCACTTCTAATGCAGATGATGGCAAGGGTGTCTGGTTTGTCACCACATAGCCGTTTTATTGGTCCCAGATAGCATCTAACACCCTAGTCCTGCATCTCAACTTTGCACAATGATCAGGTTGTGTGCTAGATTTTTTTTTTTCTCTTCTACTCTCCTGGAGATAAACAGGAGATTCTTTTTATTTTTTACTAGAGACCCAGTGCACAAATTCATACACCAGTGGGGTCCCTCGGCCTTGCCTGTGGGATTGAGCTGAAACCAGCTCTCTGATATCCCCTGAGGGGTCCTGGGACCTCACCGGTGAACCATCAGGGCCGGGGAGGGACACGAGAGGTTGACCAGCTGGGAAGGGACCACGGAAGGGCTCCAGGGCATGTCCCGCTCATCTTGCTCAGTCCCAATTGGCCAGACACCAGCAGCAAGCTAACCTACCAATCAGAACATCTGCCTCCTGGTGGTTAGTGCACATCATAGCAAGTGGTTGAGCGGACTTAGCATATCATTAGCATAGTACATTTTGATTGGTTGAATGGACGACTGGACGATCAGGCACTTAGCATATTAGACTTTTATTATATAAGATTTCTCTTAAGGCACAAAACAGAAAGGCTGAGACCAATTGAACCCCTTACAAACCCATAGATGGCTCCTTTACATCCAGTTTATTTTCCTGATTAAAAATAAAACCATTTTTTATTTTCCAATTACAGTTGACATACAATAATGTGTTAGTTTTAGGTGTATTTAAATAGATATTGATGATCTAGATAGATAGAATTATATTTTTAAATCAGCAAAATTCCACTGATCTCATGGGAGGTGACCAGAATTTTACACTGAAACCAATTCCCTCCATCAAGTTAACAATTAAAAAAACTTTCACATAAGAAAGTAAAACTTTCAAGAAGAAAATCTCTTTTGAAATCTTAGTTACCCAAAAGGAGTTGTTCTACTTGCTATTCCCCAAGCTTTCGTAAAAGTTCTCAGATCTTTGAGTGGTTGCTTCCTGATTCGTGATTGTCCCCTGCTTTTATGCAGCTAGTTTATTCCACTCCCACCCTGCTCTGGGAGCCCAGCATCACACTAACAATGGCGCAGACAGGACTTTGGAAAACAAACTCAGCCTGTTCCTCAAAAGGGGAAAACACAAAGAAAATAACTCGTTCAGACTAAGCTACTGTAGAAACAATGGTGCTGACATTTTTCCATTGAATTTTCCATGACTTTGATGTCAGCAGACTGGCCCTGAACTCATTTCTTAGTAAAATGAACATACCTGCAGCTTAGGTTGATGGGGGAAAAAAGAAAATCTCTGAGATCCATGTCAGAGTCAACTGGGGGAAGCAGGGACAGCACCCACAGGCAATGAGGTGGCTCGTGGCATTGATGCCACTGACAAGGAGCTATGACCCAGAGGTGACCCTCCTTCCTGTATGAGGACATCTTGGAGACAACCCTGGAGCTACCCAGAAATGGAGACTTGAACCAAATTGACCTGGTTCTTAAGGAGTAAGAAACGTGCTTCCCTGGGTTACACTTGAGGTTGGACAGTAGACTGGGTCCCATTTCCCTGGTCCCTGAAGTTCAGGACATGATCCGAGGCAGATACTGCTGACTCACCCTCATAAGCCATGTCCCACCCCCTGTTCCACAGCTGTCTCCCGCTACAGAGGCCACCATGCAGTGCTCTCTTTCCTTGCAACCAGACAGAGCCAGATCACCCCATCCTGGCCCATCGAATGCAAGCAGAATACTCCTGGATGCATCTTCCAGCATAAATTTTCCTTTCCTGAGAACAGGGGGCAGTCTTGGCCAGCAACGACTCTGCCATTCCCCCTTCTTGCTGCCTTGAATGTGTCACCTTACCACTGAGGTAGACTTCAAACTTGGCTCTCACTTCCCAGACCCATGCTTCTCACCACCATGGCCTACTGTTTCCTTTTAATCACTTCCTTGGCCCACAAAGTACAGCCAGCAGAAAGAACCCAAAATGCTAGGCAGCGAGGGACAGAGAAAAGTGCACTGGGCCAGGCACCTGCAGAGGGACCTGAGCACAAGTGCTTGCCCGTCCCGGTGTGTGGCTTTCAGTCAGTCAATTCACCCGTTAGAGTCTCTGTGATGAAATTACTTAGACAGGACATCCAGCAGAGCAGGGATTCCGTTTTCCATTCAGATCTTTTCTCTCCCTCGGCGTTTCAGATCTGAGACCAAAAAGTGCTGTAAGTCCTGAGCCCCATGGAGCATCTGAAGTTTTCATGTTGCAGCCCACGTCCATGGTTGGAATCATTCAGTGCAACTGAGTGGGCTTGTCAGAAGCCAAAGGAAAGGTGTCATTTTCCTCCAGATAACACAGCTCCTATAATTTGCACTGGAAAATCTATTCTCAGAAAGAATATTAAAATGATTTTACGCTGCTCGGTTTCCCGGACAGATCTTTTCATTTTCTTAATGGTCCCCACCTGGAAAGTAGTCTAACCACCGGGCCTCTGTTGGCAGCCAGAGCCTTCCCACCGCTGATTCTGGGAGGGCAGCCCCTCGCACATGGCTAGGAATGCACACTGAGGCTGGCCACACTAGACATGCGGGGAGGAAACCCTTTAGTGGGGTGCCGCCCGGTGCGTGGTGCTGAGCATGACTCCGCCTCACTCCCTGTGTGACTGGCTCTGCTGTTGTGCTACTGTCTCAGGACAGAGCTGCTGCCCCTGGAGGAGCCCACTACTCCCCACGCCCTCACGGGGGTATTGGGACGAACTATTGTCGAAAGTCTGTCCCATAATGGGAAGCTGAGTGTGACCTGTTCCCAGGAGAGACACACCAGGTGTGGGAGGAAATATCACACCGGGTTAATGCCCAGGCTCTAGACAAATTGCCTTGATCCCATTTTTATTCTGCCTCTGACTATCTTTGGAATTGTAGACAAATTCACTTTTCTCTCTTATTCTCTCAGCTGTTAAAGCACATAATGCTATTATAGACCACATTAAGTTGTTGTGAGGGTCAAATGAGTTAATTTGTATAAAGCACTTAGAGCTGTACCAGGCATATAGTAAGTCCTCAATAAATATCAGCTATTATGTTTAAAATATGGAGAAAAGAAAAAAAAATCACTTCTTGAGCACCCCTCTGGGCCAGGCACAGTGCAAGGCACTTTACGTTCATTATTTAAGCCTCATAGTAATGCAATGAGAAACAATCATTATTTGCATTTTTACTGAGTGAGGAGGTTAAATAACACCCAACTACACATTGCTAGTGAGCAGTACATCCGGGATAGGAGTTGAACCAGGTCTGTCTGACCTGTAATCCTATAGGGAGGCATGTGTAGAGGAAGCAGTATTGTTTCAGGAGAACTGCAGTTGAATTCCAGAGATGAGCAGCAGCAAAGCAAATGACAGAGAAGGGTACTTATGTGAGGAACATCTGTTGGGGGAGTGAGCACCTCAGTCACTGATATAAGACAAATATTCCTTTTCCCAAATATTCTAGAGGAAAGTGTCACAGATGCCAGAGGTTGGCCAACCCAGCTGCCATTCCCAGTCCTCTTCCCACTTTTTCGCAGAATCGCAGTTTTAACAGAGTGACAGTGCATCAACCCCTCGGCAGTAAATCATGCCCTCTGGCTCTCACATTCCTGTCCTTCTTTACAGCTAGCCATCCAGGTCAGACCACAAGAATATAGGGAACATTTTCTTTGTGGCTTCGGGAAAAACTTTTGTTTTTTTAAAAAAGTAACAAATTAGAACCTAATAAAGAGAAGGTCCTTAAAAAAAGAGAGAGAGAAGGTCCTTGCCCCTTCCTGTAAGCATTGGATGCTCTTGCAATGTCTGGCACTGCAGCAACTATCTTAAGACCATGAAGCATGAGAACAAAAAGCCATTAATACTGAAGATGGCAAAGAAGGACAAAAAAAACATGGAAAGATAACCAAGTGACTGAACAAACTCTCAGACCACTTAGCTCCAGAGTTCTTCTAAAGAAAATAATAAGCGTAATTATGCATTCATTTACTCATATTTACTCAAGTGTCCTGCTCACAACTGAAACAGAAGGTAGCCTTGAAGGAAAGAAGCTAAAGCTTACCTAGTCAGAATTAAAACTCCTCCATCTGCAAAATGAACCAACAAGCAAAATGGAAACACACTCACAGATAGAGAACAGGCTAACTGCGGCAGGGGAAGAGAGGGTTAGGGGATTGGGTGTGGTGAGGTGATTGGTGGGGGGTGCAGGATGGTATGGGAATACATGGTGATGGATGGAGATTTGACTTGGGGTGGTAAACATACAATATAGTGTATAGATGATGCATTATAGAATTGTGCTGTATGTGAAGCACAACTAATCTGAAACCTGCTTAATTTTGTTAACCAGTATCACCCCCAATAAGTTCAATGAAAAGGAAAAGAGTGCCTTAAACTAAAAAAATCCCCTCCTCCGTCTGCACTCACGTAACACATGGCCTACGCCTTATTCTGCCTGATGTTTCCAAAGCTGGTTGTTTACCTAACTTTTCTCTTACCTTTTCGTAACCATCCCAATGTCATCTATGATAAGCTATTTGAAGGCAGGAAGTTTGAATCACCCCCACATGCCATGTTGACTTATATCATTCTATGCTGAATTATCATGTCCATTGTAGACAGAAACACCAATGCACACACATATACACACATGTGCACAGCCATATACATACACGCCACCTACGTTTATATGGTGCAGGAATCAGTGGGCTACCAGTACTGAACCTCTATTCAAGGTCTGAACATGTCAGAAAGTAAACAGAGAGATGACATTTAGTGAAAAGAGACTGAACTACAGAAATTGAGATGCAAAGGACTAGGAAACCCTGCAGCAGCCTAAGGGCTTGACATGGGGGAGATTTACTGCACTAATACGCCAGGATGCTGTCATAATTAGTTCCTATAAAACCCTGTCTTCTGGCTCAAAGTCAATTAAATCATACGGTGTTTATTTGAGAGCTTTCTTATTACATGATGGGGGTGGGGCTGGCAGGGCCCCAAGTTCAGCTAACCCACCTGTCCCTGGCCTGGCACAATTTATGTGCCAGTCACATTGTTTTCAGGTGGTCAGGCAGCGAAGGGATGAATGGGAGTGTTTATGCTGACAGAGATACAGGAAGTTACCACGTGAGATGCTGAATGATGCTATTTTCTTCATGACTTGGAAGGAAAACACCCATTAGAAAACATGCACCAGTTAATCCAGTGTTTGATCCTAACATTGGCTATTTTAAATCTTTTTGTGTCTAGGACACAAAACCACAATGATTTGCTTCTTAAAAATCACCCGTAAGAACAGTCTATAGGTTTGTTAGAGAGATCCTGGTGACGTAGAAAACAGAAGCATCTTAATCAGGAAACTCATCTATACTGAGGTGCTTCTGACTGCACACATTTTACATGCCACTCTCCATCGCCACAGGGTGAATGAACAGCTCGCCGCAGGCCCTCAGTGTGAGACACGTGCGTGTGGGGAGGCCTCCAGGAGAGGAGAGCTGTGGTCAGAATGAGAAAAAGGAAATTTGTGCACAACAGCATGCTCAACTACAAGGGGAATTCCTTCAACTGAAATGAAATTTAAATTAAATGTGTGTGCTTCATCTCCATGGGTAACTTTCTAACCTTCTTTCTTGGCCAATCGCAATTCCTTTGCCCTCGTCAATCCACAGTGCATGTTCCCAAAGGAGAGGAAAAGCACAGTGCATCAGCTGCTCCTTGTTACTAAAGAGTTAGCAAGAAAATCGTCTTTGAAAACTACGATCTGCAGGGAAGAAGAGTGAAAGGTCTTTAACTCTTAAATCATCCATCTCCTGATAACCAGCTCTGCCACCTGGGGCAGGCCTAGTAAGGAAATAGTGACCTCAGGCAGACTCTGATCTGAACTATTATTCTGAGTCTGTAGGGATGCTTCTCTCTCATTGTTCTTGTTCTGGTGGATGATTATTTGCTATTGTCTTGATCTTCCAATTCTCTGATTTCACTTGTTTGAATCTTTGTAGGGGAGAGTGATCTTTGTTGAGGATGCACTTGCGAATATGACATAAAATAGTAATTGTTAAAGCCCTGCAAGACCTGAGACAATGGAATGAGTGTCAATGCAATTTTCTCCCCAGGATATTCCTTTCTAAATCATTGTGATTCTTTCTTACCAATGGGTGGTACTCACTGTTCCTGATTGTCCTTAAACCCTAGCTCCACTTCTTCCTTGGCTTAACTTCTGCTCTTTACTCAGAAGCATGAAAGCATCTCAGCTGTAAAAAGATTCGTGTCAGAGGCACACAAGCAACCCACTGAAGAAACATGATATCAATTAATTCTAGCAGAAGCATTTCTCTAAGTAAAAAGAAAAAAAAACTGCACAACCTGCAGCATCCGAAAGAAAAAAAGAACTAACATTGTGGAGTCCTGACTAGATGGCAGACACTTTAAACTGATCCAGGCAACAGCCTGAAATGCAATTATTGTGCTTTGTGAGGAAGCTGGAGTTTGGGAAGGTGAAGTCATTTGCCCAAAGTATCCTAGTGGGCAAGACTGAACTCTTGTCGATAAAACACCCACATTGAACATACTGTTTACATACTGGCAGTAAAGCATATTTCCTACTATCCCTACATATATTCACCCATTTACTAGTACATCCCCATCCCTTCCTGTGGCACTGGGCGCTGGGCCATCCAACCAGAAGCAACAACTGGTGATAAGAGCCCTGGAGAGACAGACATCCATCATGTGCAGATGTAAAGCTCAAGAGCACAGGTCAGCATGTCTAGGCTGCAGGACCCAGCACACTGGATGTCCTCCATGATTATTAAATATGCCCAAGAAGAGCAAGGCGGGATGATTACCCCTAGAAGATAGGCCAGCAGCTACCATTTAATACTATAATGGTATCCTGTTTCTTGTGGTCCTGCTCAATGGCACCAAAGGTTCTCATGTAGCTTAGTAGGCCTTGCCTAATGCCTTAATCCATGATCCTAGATAAAGGGACCTTTGGGGGAAGAGAGAGAGAGAGAGAGAGAGAGAGAGAGAGAGAGAGAGAGATTTGACCTCTATCCAACTAGAAAACAAGAAATTGGGAATATGGCCAGAATAAGGCTGTCCAGTTGTTATTTGGCATTGGAAGAAGCAGAGGGGTCAAGTCTGTGCCTGTGCTCTCACATTGGGAAACACCCATATATCAAGCACAGGTATAGTTTTCACACAATCAACCTGACTTACAGCCCCAGCCCTGACCAGGAGAGAGATGGTGCATTCCAGCACATTCAGCCCAGGGGAGGGGTTACACTCGCCCACGTCCTGATTATGGAATTCCATCCCCGGGGATGTTGCTGATTAAAAGCATAGACTCTGGAGCCAAACAGCCTGAGTTTGATTCCCAGCTGTCACTTATTGATTGTGTGACTTTGTGCTGTCACATAGTGTCTCTGTACTCTCTATGAAATGGAAAGGGGATAAGAGTATCTTACCCTTGGTATTTGTGAAGGTTAAAGGAGATACTATATGTGAGCTTCTTAGAACAGTACAGCCTCAGTCAAGGCTCAATAACAGCTATTTCCAATATAACTGTTAATGTTGTTCCTGATGAGCTTTAGAAAAGGCAGCCTTCAGAAATCCTTCCTTAAACCCACCTGGCTCTCAAAAGGAAAGAAGAGACTGAGGAGCCAACAGCACCCCAGGGCAATAGCTCTGGAAGGTGAAGTGTGCGGTAGAAGGCAGGACCCTGGGTTAGTAGCCCTGGGAGTAAGTCTCCCTCTGCCTACATGAGCCACAGGACCACCCCCCTAAACCTTTTTATTTCCACCTGATGCCTCACCAAAGTCCATATGTGGAAGCCCTAACCCCAATGTGATAGTGTTTGGAGATGGGGCCTTTGGGAGGTAATTAGGGTTAGATAAGGCCATGAGATCAGGGTCCTCAGGATGGGATTAGGGCCCTTGTGTGAACAGATCCCAGAGAACTCTGTTTCTCCCCTTTCCATGTGAGGACACAGTCAGAGGGCGGCCATCTACAATCCAAGAAGACAACCATGTTGGCACTTTGATTTTGGACTTCTAGCCTTCAGACTGTGAAAGCATACATTTCTGTTTTGTAAGCTGGAGTACGGTACTTTGCTATGGCAGCCAGACGGACTAAGACAGCATCTGAACCTGAAATCAGCAGTTCATGCAGTTTCTTCCACACAAGCTGGCAGAGAGAGGAGTTTTCACATCCAGGTGGGGCGCCTGTATAAGATTCCATTGCAGAAAGTGTTCCCAGGCCAATAATTATTTAAAACCACTGGATATGTGATGGTAAAGATCCCTCCGACTCTTGCAGTGCTTCTGCAAAACCCATGTCTAAGGACTCTGAATGCCACTGGCATTGCAACGGGAAGCAGTAGCTCTGATCACACAGCATACACACAGTAGTAGTTCACATAACTGCATGTTTCATAAAACTGATTTTTTTTCTCTTTTATATTTTATAAGTTTGGTAGAAAATCTTCCTGAAATGCACTACCCACTTCACCTCCTTAAAAAATATATGTGTGCATGTATGTATATATATATATATATATATATTCATGTGTATTTAGCTTTTCTTGGTGTGTTGTGTCATTCTGAGCACCTATAGCACAAGGCCTTCAGGGGCTTTTGAGATGTGCAATTCTCTGCCTCCAGGATCATGTGGGAGTGCTAAATGACCCCAAACTACTGTCCTCGTAGATGTTATTATCTGTGCTGAGTGTGATCAGCCCCCAAAACCATGTAGACTGCTTTCTTTCACATAGTTTTCAGGTGGGGAGGCCTTCAGAATGGCCTCATGTCACTCACATGGAATAAAATGCACGAGCCACTTTGGGATAGTTACTTTTCCCCAGTGGCTTTTACACCTTTCCTTAGCTCTCGGCTTTCACCTGTGGGTCCTTCTCCCCACCATAACTCGGGTGCTGGTCATCGAACTGCCAGGCTACGGGCACTAATGCAGATGTCACTGCTCCGAGGGCCCAACCCACAGAAATCTCACAATTGATGCTATGGATGGTGAGTAGGCAGCAGCTCATGGTCCACACTCCAAATATGAAGCACTAGAAATGGAGATGACCGCAGGGAACTGTTGTGGGGAATGTGGTGACTAAATGTGGGAGCCCAGATACTATGGGGTAGTCCTGATACTCAGGGAAGTCAGAAACGTCTCTGGTGAAGGCACACGGTAAGGACACTTATAAAGTAACAAACTAATGTATTCTGAATACATGGAGAACGCTCTGGGAAGCCTTATAACAACCCAGCTTGTACCCGAACGTTGACACAGCGTTCCTGCCTGGGAGCCTGCCTGCTCTGAAGTGGACATTTTGGGGGGTCCTATTCGCCCACTTCACAAGGCCCTGCTCAGATGAATTGTCTAAATGGTTGTCTCCATGACAACAAACTATTATGCAGAATGTCAAATCAGGAGGCGAACAAGCACGTAGGAAGCAGACCTGAGATTTGCTCCTAAGGGAGCGCTCCAGGTGGCAGAGCAAAGCCAGAGGAGAGGGCCAACCCTTCAGAGCAGCTGTTCCCTGACAGCCTTTTCAGGGAAATCCTGTCACCTTATCCCTTCACTCACCTCCAGGGGCTGATCGGGTTTCTCAGCTGGCCTTCGGAGATGGCTTATGCATACAGTTCTGACTTGACATTTCTTCCCTGCTGTAACGTCACAAAGACTGCACGGCTATGTCTCAATAGAGCTGAACACTCATAAAATTCCCATTTTTTTCGCCGTCTCCCACTCCGCCTGCAATAAGAGAAGTTATGTATAGAGCATCTACCTCATTTCCTTTTATTTTGGTTTTGATTTCTATCCTTCTGTTTTGATAAAGTCTTTTTTTTTAATGACTTTTAGTTGGAAAAGTGAATTCATTTTGTGAGACTGTCTCAATTTCTCTCCTTCTCTTTCTAAAATTACTCACTTTGTTGCCCTGGAGATAAGAGAAAATTCACAGCTCTCTCATGGTAACATTTTTCTTTCCTCTCTGTGGGCAGAGTGCATGGGATTTTTAAAACTTTAAACGCTGAAAGAATTACCATTCCTTAAATCCAATATTTTGTCTTTCATCTTCTGTTTATTCAGCCTAGCGCCTCAAGGTCAGGTTAAAACTAAAATCACATCAAATTGCTCTGGTTTGTTTTTCCAGTTCCAGGAAGATATTCTTAGTTAATCCTCCACCACGATGTGATTTTGAAAATACATTAACACCAGCCATTTATTTATCCAGTCACTTAGTAAATTCTACAGAAGGTCTTCTATGTGCACAGTGTGCTAGGTGAACAAGACTCCATCTTCACCCTTTCAGGAATTACTTAGGTCAAAACGGGATTGACTAAGAAAGCAATTAAGATGCAACGGTTTCTAAGGGAGCAGAAGAGGAGCCCCTAAATCAGGGCTGAGAGGACAGGGATGTAAAAGGGAGAGGGAATAGTCAAGGCAGTCCCCCAGGATATGGAATTCCATGTCAGGCAAAGGCCTAAAAGACTCAGACCAGGTTGGTACCTAGAGAAGTTCCCAGCTAGTTCAGTGAATGTTTATGGAATCAAAGACTGAGTAAAACCCATTTAAGAAAGATAAAATATATAAAGTCACAGAGGCATGACAAAGCCTGAAATGTTTGAATCCTCAAGCCATTATGATGAGAAACTTGGGAAGTGCTGGCTACATGGGCGTGAATAGACCCCTCCCCTAGGATAACTGGAAAAAGAGCCATAATGGTAGCTTTTAGGTGATAGCCAAAAGCTAACTCAAGAATTGTCCTTGAATTAACCTTGCTGTCTAGATCCTGAAAAGCAAGCTTTAAGCTGCCTAAGTTGTGAGGGTATGCTTGCATTTGATGGCGGTCAAAATCCAGAGAGTGAAAGCTGAGGGATGCCCACTGGAGAAGCCTGTGTGGTTTGCTGGCCTGACCGGCAGTGAAACCTGGGGCTGCTGCCCACAGTGACACTTCCCAGGGACTATTTGTTGCTTCTACTCCACAGCTCCTCTGCCTTTAAAACCGGACCATGTATTGAGACAGACAGCCCAGGAGTATGCCAACTGGAGAAAAGACACTATTGCGTCCGCTTTGAATTCCAAACTATACTTCCTGCTGCAGGCAACAGACTTTAAAAGACGGTCAAGAAAAAAGGTTTTTATCAGGACTCAGGTTTTATCAAAGCTTTTTTTTAAACATATAAAGACCCAAAAGCTTTTTCACCTGGCCATCTAAAGCAAGGCATTAAAGAAGATAGGGTATGAGCTGAGGATGAGCTCTAGGTCACAGGAAGAAAAGGAGCCAAGATGGAACTGTGGCCTCCCTCCCCCAGATCTAGGGAACCACACACCAGTCCACATGGCCATACAGTGGCCACGGGAGGTCTGAAACGAGCCTGAGAGTGGCTTTCCCCTGCTGGCATGGTAAGAGAAAGGACCACTGGGAGCCCCCGGGTTCCGAGAAGAACAGAATCATCTGGGGCACTGAGGGAGGCTTGTCACAGAGAGGCAGATAATGAATAATAATACAGGAACAGAAGAATGAGTGGACAAATAGAGGGGTTGGCAGATAGACAGATTGACAGATGGCTTTGCATCAGAGTCAGATACCCAAGTCCAAAGGGAAAGCTGGGTCAGAAAGAAAAGGCAATAGCAAGGTATTAAGGATAGTCAGAAGCCATCCAGATAATTTCATTCCATGATTTGTGCATTGCTGAGACCTGTTGTTATTGAGACAGACAGCCCTATGTTGGCTCCCCTTGGGGAGGGAGGAATGGGATGGTCCCAAGGCTTCTAACAAAGGAAACTTCTTGGTTGTTAGACTCTCTTGGTGATGATAAAATGAAAACATCTCATAGGATATTAAATGTATCTATTTTTATATGACCACTCTGCCATATAGCCCTGGGTTGAGAATACCATGAGAAATGTCGTCTTCAAATCTAGAAAGTAATTTTACATGGAAAGTACCCAAAGATAAAGTCCTTGTTAAAAAAAAAATTAGCTAAAGAACATGAAAGTATATGCTCACCCCACAGACAGGAAATAGAAGGGTGGTTGCCTGGGGCTAGTCAACATTAAAAATTTTAATTAAAAAAATAAAAACTAAAAAAAATGTGCTATTGTTGCTGTATTCTTAAACCCTCACCTGTTATGATCATGTGGGTATTTTCCTATAAATAAATACTAAGCTTTATTTACATCCACATAGGAATTCCCCAGAGGTAATAATAATGCTCTCCAAATCCCTAGTGAAATTCCACTTAAATGGAATGGTCCAGATGAAACAATTCATTCTGTGTTTTGCCCAAACACTCTGCCAGAATCGTGATCTTGCCAGAAAGCAAATATACTGTTTGTGTGCTTTCATCCTGAGACTCTCGTGCCACTCCTCATTCTTTGGTACTTCCGACGAAGAGCCCTGCAGACCAGGCCAGACTTGGTTTACCTACGAAGTAGCACAGGAGGAATTTGCCTTCATCTACTTCAAAACTGCTTCGGTTACTGAAAGTTACTTGCTGAAGTAAAACCCAGATTGACCAAAATGTGCTAGAAAGATAATTGCTCAGTATTTCTAAATTGAAACAACCAAAGGTTACCTAGAAATCCCTTTTTGTTTCAAAACTTGCAGAAATTCATCCTAAAAAATAAAAGTACAAAAATAAAAATACCTTACATCTGTGTGACACAAAGAATATGTATATGTGACTTGCATTGATGATGGGGGGAGCCTTGCTTGCATCAGCTTCCTGAGCACCAGGAGCACTCTCCAGTAACAACACCCCGCCCCGCTGTGAGCCAAGGCCAGCTGGCGGAAGAGTGTCCTTGCTAAGAGAATAAACTCTAAAGCCAGGCTGCTTGGTTCACGCCTGGCCTTGCCCCTTACAAGCTATGTGATCTTGAGCATCTCTATACCTGAGTTCCTTTATCTTAAAATGCGAGAGTAATAACAGTGCCCACATCCCAAGGGGATTTAATGAGCTGATGTGTATAACATGCTTAGCACAGAACCTGATTACCTGGTTGGCCATTGTCACAACCCACAGGATTTTCAGGGATTCTCAATGGGAAGAGAGATGAGAGACACTTCGAGCCCCTGGCGCAGATGACTCATAGTTTTCACCACATCCCACCACCCTGCGTTCTGACACTTGGCTGTCAGTTTTCCTCTGGCTCCATCCCCACCTCTCCATCCTCATCTACAGTCCTGAAGATGTAGATGCTGGAAACTGGACTGGACATCAATTGACTTCATAGAGCTCCCTGGAAATTATATCTCTAAAATGGAATAAATACTACCAACCAAGTCAGAGTGAGTTTGCAAACTAATTTCAGCTTTCCAAGAAATAGCACATTTATTTATTTTTATGCAATCCAACTCTGAGCAATAATTCCAAAATTCAATCTCAGTACCTATTGGGGCTTCCTGACCTACCAGTGTCTTACAAAGAGCCAATATGATCCCCTGAAGTCCTAGTGCCTGGTATTTCCTAGCCCCAGACAGGAGCAGCGGAAACTGATTATCGCTGGGGCTAGGAGCCCCATTTCCTGGGCCTCAGCCCCCTGGGAACTCTACACAACCATTTCTGTCCAAGGTCTCTTACTAGCCTGGACAGAGAGAGGGGAAGGGTAGCATGACTCATCAGACCCACCAATCTCCACCAGCTCCGCAGTTTCGGGATAGATCTCCCTCCCTCTCAGCTCTCATTTGCACACCCCAAAGATCCTCATCTTCTTCTTCTTTCCCAGGAGTTGACAGTGAAGTGACCATAAAAGATATCTACTTTCTTAGACTGGGAAACGTGGGCTAAAATAAAGAACAACAGTTTCTCATTGCATTTTTCTATTGCAGCACAAATTAATACCTTAATACATTATCTTGACACACCAGCTTTGTGTGTTTCTTGCTAATCGTTCTCATGAATATTAAACATAGCAACATAATTCTGTGAATTGAGGGTCCTGGTAATTAAGATTCTACTTAATCATGCTTTGACATGCTTCATTTTCAGTGCACAGGTAGGAACCCTAACTGCTTATATTGTCTGGCTTGTAGGAAAAGCTGATCTTGTTCATGAAAGGGTGACAATTATTACTGATGTCTAGTTTGGGGGCAGATATACCATGTCTGAATGGGTCTGTCTGTACATCTGGATGGATTCCCCAAAATGTGTGCTTTCTGCAGAGGCAGCTGCTGCTGTCCTCCATGTCCTGTCCTCATAGCCGACTGCCCAGAACCCAGTCCATCTGGGCTACCGCACAGCGAAGAGAGTGGCCACTCGGCACTCGGAGTTGGAGGAGCGCTTGCTCCGGCCCCCACATGATGCACTTGCCCAGAATCGGTGGGGAGAGACGGGGGCAGGGAGGAGGACAATAAGGAACACAGCAGATCTTGACAAGATCATTTCCTCCTTATCTGGTAATATCATGGCTCCAGTTCACAGACCTTAATAATCTTCAACCATAGTCATGTGTATTATCTCTTTTGATCTTCACAAGGACCCTGGGAAATAGAATTGACAGTTTCCTTAGCAAGGAAGCATCCATGACAGGTAAGTGATTTACTTGTCCCAGGTCACTCAGATAGACGGTGAGGGAACTGCACAGGACCCTGCGGTCCCAATTCCCAGGTCCAGGGGCTTCTTTCCACTAATCAGGATGCTACTCCTACCAAAACTCATCATAGTTGATAAAGAATTTTCATATCTACTACATCATTTAAGCCTTTCCCCCAAATCTAGAAGGAAAGCAGTATTATCACTTCATGGGCAACAAAAGGTCAAACTGGCGTTCTGCCCCAGGTGACAGAAACAGCTAGTACACAAAAGAAGAATCTTCGGATCTTTTCAAATCCTTTGCTCTTTCAGTGTCTTTCTATGAGCCTTTTGCCTTAATCCTTTGTCATTTGGTATCCAAAATGATCATGTCCCAGAATCAGGACGACCACATTGCATCTAATATGTGCCTACTATGTGCCAGGCACTGTGCTCACAGTGAGAATACACAAGTCAATGAGAGATGGATCCTAATGGGACTCCAGGACCAGCAGGGAAGACAGATTCATGAACAAACAATCTGCTATCAGTAACTAGCGCTGTAATAGTGACATGCACAGGGGCTCGGGATGTTCAAGGCTGGGAAGATGCATTCTATCTGTCCAGGAAAAGAGTGGAGGTGAGACGAGCTCTTCACAATATTACCCAAATGTGGTCATCAGCTTACACACAACATAAAAGCTGAAAGGACAAAAATAGTTTTATCTCCAGCAATTTATTGAGAGCAATTAAAATTACAAGGATGAGAGAGAGAGAGAGAGAGATCAGCTAGACTGCTGATTTTTTTCTGTTCTTGATACATTAACTGAAATAGTCCTGAGTGAGGTTTATAACACTTGACATTTCTTGGACCCATAACAGGTAAAAGCCTCAGCAGCCAAGTTGTTTATCTAAATTCATCCCGGAATTTGTGCCACGGTTGCCATTATATCCTGTGCAAGGAGAATGAAAAGACCAAATTTAGCAGCAGATGACAAGCATCAGGTCCAGGCATTTCCGAGAAGCCTATGCAATCCTCCCTCCTGTTTACTCAAAATCTAAATCTCCCTTCCCGAAGCTATCCTTCTCACGAGGACGAGGTGTGTCCTCGTCCTGGATTTGCTACTTCCTGCAGCTTTAGACGAGGAAATCATCCAGCCCAGGGCAGTCTGACAGGCTGGCAGCATCACTTCCCTGAACCGAGTTCCCAAAACAACACAGCGATGAGAGAAGAAACCATAACAGCGTAGCTGTTAATGTTTATAGCATCCTGGCCTGTGGTCATTTTAAGCAGGTGGCTTTCCACATGAAGACCAGAGACAGACAGATGCAAGGGGACAGAACTGCAGACCAGCCACTCGCTAAGGCCAGGTGCACTTTCCCAATAGGACACACTTTCCCAATAGGACACACAAGCCTAAGGACAAGGAGGATGGCTGAGTTCCTCCCAGCGCAGGAGGAAAGATTAGAAAGTAGCCTCCCTATTGTTACACCCAAAACAAGTCCAGATAGCATTTTACAGAGCAGAGCCAGTAATCTTCTTGGTACTCATCTATTAATAAGTGATTCTTTTACTGTGATACTCAAAAATCTTTTACACTTTGAATTATTTTTTTAAATATGGCTTCTTGGGTAATATTCTTTTGTATCATTTCCTGGGCTGGGTAATATTCTTTTGTATCATTTCCTGAGCTGGAACCTGAACAGCAACATTTTCTCTCCTGCTCTCTAGAAAATGGATCACTTCCTTATTCTCACCATTTTACTGGCCTCCCCAGGGTTATACCCACCCAGACCAGCAGTCTAATTGCTATTGGTCAACCCCCAGGAGCTATTTGGGGTTTGCTTTTATTTTCATCCATTTTGCTGCCAGTGCAGGCTCAGACCTTCTACTCTCCTGGGACTCTTTCCTCTAAGGAAACTTTTGAAAAATACACACGTCCCATAGGGCAGGAGTCAGCGTCCATCTCCGCTGGGAGAGCTGCCAGGAGGTGCTAAGTAATACACTACATACCCCTGGAGACCCACAGGAAAGGCTGGAGCTGGCCTCCGCACCTCAGCGCTTACAGCTTTCCACTCTTCCTCCTCTCGGCCCCTAGCCCTTGGCTCAGTCGCTCGGTGTCCTGTGTGTGCCCGGCTAAGTGCCTGATCCTTTGCTCCTGTTTTGCTTTGTGCCTGTACCGTATTGCCTTCCTGCTGGTCCTTCAGACTCTTCCTGGCCCCTAAGATGGCTCAGGTGCTTCTCCCCAGTGCTCCTGTAGACTCTGCCGCGGCAGGGCTGTTACCCCATGGTGAGAGCTGGCCTCTACTAGCCCATCCCCAGGCCAGAATGCAAACTCCCTGGGGGTAACCACTGCAGTTTGTTAGCCCTGCACCCTAAGTGGCAGGCACATAGTAGATGTCCCACATGCCTTCGTTGAATTGACTTTAATTGAGCTAGAAAAGCACTAGTAGGGCAAGATACGAGACAGGGAGCAGGATGGGAGGAAGAAGAAGAAAAAGAAGCCTTTGGGGAAATGTGAGAAGGTACCTCCAAACACTGCCTTACTATCATGCTTGACTTTGTTTATGGACCGACACCAGGCTAATGATGAATCGGATGGAAAGGATGATACTATGACTAACCTCTGCTGCCCAGAGAAAGGGTTTTTTAATTCAGTGCTACCAGGAACCAAGTTAAGTAACATCGATGTGAGGAACTGGGCCAGATGTTAAATAGTAGGGCGTGGTGGAACCATGAATGCACTTCGGAGAGAGCTTCACTGGATCAAACATTCAAATCCAAACGCTGTAGGCCAAGCAGAGCCAGCCTGTGGGTCTGATCTGGGCTCAGCTGGCCCAAGCAAGAAGCTCATACTCTGCATTTCAAAGGCCCCAAGTCAGGAAACAGAACCCTTCCACCATTGTTTTCTTTATTTTACTGGTTAAATTAAAATCCACTGTAAGGTGTTATTTATAGCACTATCCTAACAACACAAAACTATCATTTAACACGTTTCTATGGAAAAAATATATTTCAGGTTCTAACTCTAAAGGTGAGGAACCCCAAGGATCCTGTCTTTAGTGATGCCAGCATCCATGATATCAACATCTGAGGTACGGGACTCCACTGGGGAGGCAAGGAGAAAACTCATGGGCACAGGGAACTTGTGTTGCTCCATGTCTCTATTGTTATGTCTGTACTTCCCCTCACCCTCAACACTCCAGACGTACCAAACTACCTACAGGAGCCACATTACCCCATCCCTTTGCCCACCACGTGTCATTTTATGCTCTTTGCCTCACCCTTGGCAACTACCTCCTCTTCATCCTTAGGGCTCCCGTTTCCCAGCCCCTTCTCCAGCTACATCATCTGACTCTACAAATGCTGCCAGAGCACCATGGACTCCCCTGGTGTGGTGCGCCCTCTCACTGGATTGTAATCGTCACTGTGGCCAGCACCTCCTCTAGACTACACAGAGTCTGATCTGTCTTGGTTGTAACCCCAGCCTCTGTCCAGTGTCATACACTTAGTGGTCAGCATTGCATAGGTAGCGAATGCACCAATGAAAAAACAAATGAACAAAGTGGATAAAACTACCTTTCTAGCTAACTCTCTGGTCAGGTGTTCTCAAATGGGTCATGTGATACACTGTCCTGTTAAAGGACAGAGACAAATCTGGAATCTGAAACTCCCCACACCTGCAAAAGTCAATGTATATTTCCTCTTCACAAAAGCTCCACAAGTTATTATATTTCTTTTACAAATAAAAAGTAAATTAAATATCAGAGATATTGAGCAACTTGGCCAACATCACACAACTGGTAAATGGCTGACCCTAAAAGTCCAACCCAGGCCCGCTGACTATAAAACCTGTGCTCTTTCACATCAGCTGGTCAGAGATGGTGAGCTCATTGATCATCTGATGATAAGTGTGCTGCCGTCGCTGCTGCTGGCCATGGTGTTCCAGGTTCACGCTGCCAAATTAGCTCTTAGGAAAAGTCACCTCCCAGATCAGATCCCGGGTCACAACTGCTATGATTAAGCAAGTTGGTCTCTAACCTCAGACAGAAGCTTCACCTCACAAGGCTGGGATTGCTGTGAGCAGTGACCATTCCCTCCACCTGCTGTTCCAGACCTGCCTCTCCCATCCCCCTTTCTCATTCAGTACACTTCTATAACCGCTAAAGGACAACAACCTCAAGCCACATGCCAAAATCCTAATTAAAATAATAGATATACTTTTAATCCTATTTTTGGTGAATACAAGTATGTATGAGACAGAGAGACAAAAAGATAAAACAGAGTTATACACAATAAGTTCTTAAAATATACTTTTTGTTAGAGGTGTAATGACGCACATTGCTAGAGAAGAAAACAAGATGGAAGAAGCTCTCTGGCATCTATGTACCTTATAAACTTACTTTTTTCCTTATAAATTTATTAATTGAAACAATTCTTAAAGCCATGTAAAAAATAAGTGACAAGTAAGTACAATAGTGTGAGTCAACCACAGCATACTCTGTTCTATTTTAGCACTGAAGCCTAAGATGATTCAGGCTAACCGTGTCATTTTCCAAATGAATTTAAAATCAAATGCT
>NW_006285041.1:565028-567301 GCF_000327345.1 Myotis davidii
CAAAATGGCAGCCAGTGTTCATAAAACTCCATCTCAGGGTCTATAAAACCCAAGACAGCTGCATGGAACAGACCCAGGGCTGCTCATGCTGATGAATGTGGTCTTTGAAAATGTGCCAGCAAGGCTCACAGAGAAAGAAACCAGACCTTTTCAGAACTCAGCAATTCTGCACAGCTATATATGAAATGGACAAGGCTGCCCTGTTAAATTTGCAAATGTGAATTTTACAACACTAATGAAAACAGTTCCGGAAGAAAAAAAAGCATTCCGGGACTGCTTATACCACTTACCATTTCTTCAAGTTTGTCTGGAAGAGAAACGATTTTGTGTCCACACACTATCAGGCAGAAGGCTTACAAAGCAGCAAACAGCACAGGTGCCAAATTCAGTGGTGTCTTCATGGAGGCAATGGCAACATGACAATGGGAAAGATGGGAATCGTCTACGAAGTAGTATATGCAGAAACCAATGCAGGACATGGGGTTCCAGATAAACTACACATTGCTCAAAATAAGAGGAAGTCTTTGTAAGAAATATTTAGATCTGAGGAACTATAGTCCCAGAAAGATATTGTCTTAAATGAAATGAATGCCTTTTTAGCTTAGCCCTTCTACTCCATCACTGTTTGCTTTTTTTCCTTTTCTTTTCCATGACCTCATTATAACTTTGTAAGTTTAGGAGAAATAGAATTGCTGCCCATTCTGCAGCTGCTAAAGAAAATACACGATGCTAAGTGAAAGAAGCCAGTCACAAAAGGCTGTATAGTATATGGTTCCATTTATATGAAAAGTCCAGAGTGGACAAATCTATCAAGACAGAAAGTAGATCATTGGTTGATTGGGGCTGAGATGAGGGGGATATGGAATGGGGGTGATAGTTTAGGGGTATTCTTTTTGAGGTGATGAAAATGAGCTAAAATTAATTGTGGTAATGATTGCATAACTCTGAATATACTAAAAATCACTGAATTGTATACTTTAAACAAGTGAATTGTATGATATGTGAATTATAAAGCTGTTAAAAGGAAAGGAAGGAAGGAAGGAAGGAAGGAAGGAAGGAAGGAAGGAAATGGAAAACAGAACAGCCCAAGGACAGAGGAGTGCCTCTGTTTGGCCTGAGGTCTAAGCCTCTTCAGACTCTGCACCCTGCTTTTTTCTACTGTGAGAACCCACCGCCCTCTGCCTTCCACAATACACACATCAAAACTTGTGCTTCGGCCATCCCAAACAAATTACATTTTCACCCAAACTCCATATTTTTTTGAGTGTTTACACAAAATCCTCTTTACCTTGAATACCCATCCATCCACATTTTCCACCAAAGGAACACCTGTTTACCCTTCAAGAGGGGTTCAAATGGCATGCCCTTCAGGATGTCTCTCCTGACCTCCCCTGGTAGCTTTGCCTCACGAGGGCTTTATTATATGGTATGGCATTTATATTATATGGTAAGGCATTTGTTACAAAGAATTACAACCTAATTAGATATAGATGACATCCCCAAAGAGACCACAAGCTCAGGAATGACAAGTACTATACTTTATTCACCTTAGTATGGACAAAACCCGAAACAATGACTGTCATGTAGAAGATACCTGCGGATTCAATAATGGAGGTGTGATGCCTTCATAACACAGGTCATGGAAAATTAACCAGAAGAAGCCCATAACTCCTATTGACAGCAGAAATTTGAATGGTTTCACAAAGTGTCTGGATGCTCAAGTCCAGGATAGGATTGCTTAAATGTGTGTGTGTGGTGGGGGGAGAGGGGGAGCCTTTGTCAGCAGGAGGAGATGCTCTTGGCAGACAAAAACATATAATCCCTATATCTGGATTGATAGCCAGCCATATGCACTATACTGCCAAACCGGTCATTAAAAAATTGAACTGCTTTCTTACACCTTACACCAAACAGCTGTTGCCCTTAAAACCCCTCCTCAGCCCCCACCTTAGGTTCTGCCTTAGCAGTTCACCCAGATTAGGTTCTGCTTGGTCAGTATCAGAAGCTCTGCCTCCTAGGCAGCCATTGGCTCCTCGCAGTTCACCCAGATTTAGTTCTGATTGGTTGATTTCTATGCCAGTCAGTGTCAAAAGTTCCGCCTCCTAGGTAGCCACTGGCTCCTAACAGTTCACCCAGATTTGGTTCTGATTGGTTGGTTTATATGCCAGTCAGCGTCTCCGGGTCTATCTCTGGGCCTGATCAGAGAGGCACAGCTGATCTGCAGCTGCCCCAGGTTGCTGGTGAGCGGGCTGAACTGCTGATCTCTCGGAGAG
>NW_006285041.1:567448-574528 GCF_000327345.1 Myotis davidii
GATATAGATATAGATATAGATATAGATATAGATATAGATATAGATATAGATATAGATATAGATATAGATATAGATATAGATATAGATGTTAAAGATAATGGGTAGATTTCCTAAATGTAAGTTCAGTCATTCTCAATATAAGGCAGTTTACTGGCCTCAGAAAATCCTGATTGCAGGCCTCCCTCTAGGTCTGATCAAATATAGATGGATCCTGTTAACGCCCCATGAGTGGACTTCTCACACCAGGAACTGTAGGAGCTTCTAAAGAGAAGTCATCCTGGACTCTGAATGCTAACATAAACTATTAACCTTATTATACTGCTGCTTAAAATATACCAACATAAACTCCTCATGCTTATAGCTCTTATATAACCTGAAAAGCAACACAAGTTTATAAATTAACTGGAAACAGAACTTAGTCAATAAAATTCAAATTAACCACATTAAATGAATAGCATCAATAAAGTTTTGTTGAAACTAATTCATAGCACAAATACAATGCTGGCACTCTTATGGTATAAGCATTTTTTAGTGTGGCATGCTTATCTATGCTGCCCTATGCCATGGGATGATGCAGTTCTCCCACCACTTTCCTCAATGTAAGTTGGTGCTACACCTCCATTCATGCAAAGCTTCAAGATGTCATTTTTCCTGCACTGGAGTGAATATGATCATAAATGTGGGTGCTGGACTTATACCAGCTCATTAGTGGTAAGTAGATCATCCAGTTGCTCCAACTATTAAATTAAATGTATAATTTTAAATTGTATTTATGTTATAAAGATTAAATACTATAAATTACAAAAGTTTCATAGAGAACTTATGGATTTCGGGTTGTGAAACATCCTGTTACATCTACCATCAACCCTGGCAGCAATCTCCTATCTGACCAACCAGTCTGATCACTCTTGGTGCCTAAGAAAAGACTAACTATACCAGTCTCCAGAAATCTTGAAGAGACAGTAATATCCTGCCCAGGACAATGTAAGTATTTAAGGTAAAACACAAAAACGAGTTTCCTCCGGAAGTCATAGATGGAGGAAGGCAAAGGGCAGAGGATGACCCAGCTCCCTCTTCCCGACGGCAGCTTCTCTCCCAGCTGAGATCATCCTTTCTGACCCCACTCCCCCATTGACCGCCTGTAGTTGTATCTTCTAGAGGAAAGCCAAGCAACCAGCTACCAAAGCTCTGTTGACTCATGCATTGTTTTACAATTGGCTTGTCTCGCCTTATTTTTGTTTGGTTGTTTTTTTTGTTGTTGCTTTTTAATCGTGGTAAAGTACACATAACATAAAATTGACCATTTTAAATATTTTAATTGTATAGTTCAGTAGTCTTAAGTAATCTTCACATTGTACAACCACTCTCTTGAAGAAAATTTTCATCTTGTAAAACTCTATACCTATCAAACAACATCCCATTCCTTTTGCCCAAGCCCTTGGTAACCACCACTCTCTCTATGAATTTGACCACTCCGGATACTTCATATAAGTGGATTCATACAGTATTTGTCCTTTAGTGACTATCTTATTTCACTGAGCATGTCTTCAGGGCTCATCTATGTTGTAGCATATGCCAGAATTTCCTTTCTTTTTTCAGCTGAATAATATTCCGTTGGATGTATAGACTCCATTTTGTTTACCTGTTCATTCATGGTTGAACATGTGGGTTGCTTTCACCTTTTGGTGAGCATGGGCACACCTTGTTTTGGTTTACTGAATTAGGCGATTCTTTTCGTTCTACCACATTAACCTCTGAATTTTCTGGATCTCCCAATATCCTTTTAAGCCCGAGGAAAATTTGCCTCTGAGATTTGGTGCTTTTCTTTCTCCAGCATACAATTTCATCTGTTTTCTGCCTCCAGGCATGGACAAGCTTCATAGATAGCATTGTATGGAGGGCTCCAGGACATCTTGTAGGAACATGTAAATGTGCATAGACAAGATGTTGGATTTAGCATCTCAGAGGAGGAAAACTAAGTGGGGTGGGTCCTAAAGTATATTCTCAACCACCAGGCATAGGACTTTACCTCAATGTGGCAGGATCCTGATAAACCTTCAAAAGGACCCTTCCAAGGAGCTGTTAGAAGCCTCTTCCTTCACCAGCCTCTTTTTCAGGGATTTCACAAATGTTTGGTGGAAGCTACCTTGCTCATAAGTGACAAAGGCAACCCAAAGTTAGCTGAACTTGTATGTGGAGGCTGTCATTCCATTGTGATGTCTTTTCTATGAGTGACACCTGAAATGTGCTATGACTTATGGAGGATTATTTAGAATGCTGCCGCCTAATAGCTGCCTGAGTACACACACACACACACACACCCCACAGAAATTTGGCAGGTAGCCTGCTGACTTTCCAAAATCCATCCACCCAGATGCAGGGACCAATGCAGAAGTTCATTCTGACATGGACCTTTTATCTTTTGGTCAAAGACAATAACTCTTCATTTGTTTCTTCCAAGCAGTCTCATAAGAAGACAGGGTGAGTCTCCCACACCGCATGAGAACTGTGTTTTCACAAAGGGTCTCACCTCAGAGGCATTTTCCTCTTTCTGGGTCAAAAGCTGCTCGAGGACGCCCAGGCTTCTCTCTAGAGCCAGCTGGTCTCTCCATGCAGACCTGGTACCAGGTGAAAGGAAGAACTCACAGGAGGCTAAAAAGTGAAAAGTTGATGAGTCATCTTTCCTAACAAACTTCTTAGAATTAGATGATACCCACCTACTGAGAGGAGGAAGCAAGGGGCAGAGGATTCAACACTGAGCTGAGAGCCTTAACAAAGCCTGGATTCCAAGGTGCTTCCTTCTTTTGCCAACATTATAAAGCTAGTGTGAATACCAAAGGTGATGTGTGAAAATGTTTTATAAATGGTACTCCCTCTGTCCCATAATAATAGTAGCAAGTGAATATTTAAATGGGAATTATTGGCGAATGCAGCTGTAAGTTATGTTGTAGCGCAAAATTTGCGAAGCCTTCAATCAAAATCAATGTTTCATGACATCTGTCATTTGTTTTGACACATCTTTCAATTTTTAGGTTAATCTAATTATTACAAATTATAACTATTTTTCTAATTTCATCCGCTGATCAAAATTAATTGTTTTATTTCAGATGAATATCAACCCATTGTAAAAGTAAGATTAAAAAAAGAGTTTTCAAGCAAAGATCGAGTTGCGATTGTCCAGTTCTTGATGCATCAAAAGAAAAAGGAAAAGTTGTAGAAAGGTGCAATTACTAATACGTTTCTGTCACTTCAGTAAGTTATGCTGGAAGCAATGAAGAACGATGGCTCCAATAATTTTAAGCTCATGCACATAGGGAAAGCAAAGCTTCGCAGCCAAGGGATCCTACCTACAAGTTTAAAATGCAGTAACGAAATTATTGAAAAATCCAGAAACTATCTGAACACTCAAAATAAAAATTAGGAGTAGTATTTTTAATTTATCGTTTAATTTAATCTAGTTTTTTGATAATAAATGTTGCGTTCTATATTTATTTTCTTTTGCTACTATTATTATGGGACAAATTATATTCATCAACTGCTACTATTGTTATGGAACAGAGGGAGTAAAATGATTTACAAGTGGAAGGGCATTATTACTTTATTAAATAGACAGAGAGATGATGGATAGATAGGTAGGTAGGTAGATAGATAGATAGATAGATAGATAGATAGATAGATAGATAGATAGATAGATTTAACAAAAATTAATTTCTTGTATTGAAACATTTTGTTCACAATTTTAATGTTCATGAGATAGGATTTGGTCTTAGGAGTGAGTAAATAATTACACAAACCACCAGCTACATTCCCCTTGGCCTGAATCAGGTTCAGGATCAAAGGTCTGCTTTAATCAAAAGGCTCACAATCCAGAAAGCAAGCCTAAATCTGCCTCACCAAGTGCTCCTAGGGAGGGCCAGCTCCACAAACCAGTAAGAATTCCCTCCTCTTTGTTCCCAAGCAAGCTTGATTTCTACTTTTATTTCCTCCCATTCCTGGGAAGCAAGGAATGCTCACTAGGCTGGGCAATGTCAGGAGGGAGGGGGGCAAACATATGACCTCGTGCCTCAATGGTGGGCACAGGAGGGGGTACTTTTTGCCTCCCATTCATTTCTCAAAATGATCAGTGGAAATTTCAAAAACAGGAAATCTCTCCTTGAGAAGGAAATGCAAGTATACGTCTTTCCTGTTTCATCTGGAACCTCTCATGATAAAAATTCTACTAAAAATAAGTTTATGTAGGATATCAGACTATAATCTATTTCCATTCCATCTCCTCTTCCCACACAGTGTCCTCTAGTTCTCTCGAGAAATTAAAATCTTAGTGGTTTCTTTCAATTATTCATTAATTTTCATCTGCCAAGTAGTCCTTTCTCCTGCTCTCCAGATTGTAAACTCCAACATTCACCTGACTATTGGAGTTCTACCCCAACTCTTTAATCAGCAAGAATATCAATGACACAGAAACCTCCCTCTGAAAGAGAGCAGTCCCAAGTATTTCTGGAACCCCAGGGTGCCTCACACACTTTATAAATGTGTCTACTTCCAGGGTGCTGGTGCCATTCTCCGCCTCTCTCCACATTCTTGTAAGTCTCTGACAGCTATTCCAGGCCTTTTTTTCTTGTCTGCTCTGGGCCACTGACCCCAGTCACATCCAAGCTGCTTGTCCTCAGTGCGCTGAGATGCTCCTGGTCAGGAAGGGCCCCTGCCAGGCCAGGATGCCAATCACACAGCTCTTCCAGTTCTGGCCCTAACCCTCACTCAGGAGCTCCAAAAACCTGTCTCATCCAAATGTTTAACTCAAATCTAGCCATGAGGAAACAATTTTAAAAAAATCCATATTGAGGATTTGTAAGGCAACTGGTTTAGGGCCTTCAAAAATCTCCATGTCATGGAAAACCACAAAAGATCATGGGATTCTAGAACAAAGGGGACTAAACAAACATGACAACTCTAAAGGCAATGAATGGTCCTGTAGTAAGTCTTGGAATTTATTTTTTAAAAGGCCATAATAGACGTTAGTGAGAACATTAAAGAAATTTGAATGTGAACTGCATATTAGATAATATTGTTGAATAAATGTTATTTATGAGTGTGAAAGTTATATTATAGTCACAAAGAATAATGCCCCTGTCCTAGGATATAAATGATAAACTATTTTGGTATAAAAGTTAGTGAGGCCTACAACTAACTCTCTAATGGTTCAACAAAAATAAAACACACATGTGCTACACTCATGGGCATACATATATCTTTAGAGATGGAGGGAAAACAAATGTTACAAAATGTTAATATTAATGAACCTAAGTGAAGAGTATATAGTATACCATTCTTGAAATTTTTTGAGGATTTTAAATCTTTTAAAATAAAGAGTTAAGGTTCATAACCCCAAGCAGAGGAGACAGGCATTGTTGCAGTTCTCTACTACCCTAGCTCCTCTCATCTTTCTCCAAGATGCCCATGCACTACATTTCCTCCATTTCCCTTCAGGATTAAAAAAAAAACTTACACAAAACAATCCATGAAACAGATATTGGTGGAGGAGGTCAATGTGCTAGCTGGTCAGTAGCCCATTTATCCTGCAGATAAGCATATTCTGAATTCCAGTTTAAACATAACTGAGACCCTACTACATTTATGAATTATGGAATTCATTAATTGTATCCATTTAAGTGTATCTCTGTTGGTTGACAGAGGGTAGGAAAAGATGCCATCAGTACAGATTACTGAGACCTAGAAGTCTAAAAGAGAACCTGGAACCCCAAAACATATGCCCTCTTCAACCAGTCTGAGCTTGCTGCAAGACTCAATATTTTTCCCCATCTGAGTAATCCTATTCTTGGTGGCTTCTGGATGATACAATATTCAATGAAAACATTAAATGTAGGTAGAATTAAAACTTTCCAAGACCACTTTTAGGGATTACTCAAAATTCCTCTTTCTCCATAAATATCTTCTTACTCTATGCTTTAAAAACACTTCTATTTGTATCTCTATTAGAACAAGGCAACTGGATTTCTGGCCCCTCTCCTCTCAGTCCCCTGAGGTTAGAGCCTGTCTTGCATCTCTATTTTGTTTGCCCATCCTCCATTCTCCCATAGTGCCAGCAAACCCTGTTTCTCACCATGTAAAATCATATTTCCTAAAATTAATAGCATTGCACTACTACCCCTTCTCATCATGTCTTTGTTAGGATGGCCATGCCTTCTTTGTGCTTTATCATCCTTGAACTCAAAGTCATTTGCATTTAATACACACATTGGTCACCTGCCTATCTCTCCTATTGGGACTGTGAACTCCTTGAGGCCAGAATCTATGGTCCATGTACCTTTGTCTCAATAGGCCTACCCCAGTGTCTGGTGCTATATGTGGTTTATATTGCTGACTGAATGTTCTCAAATGAACAAAGCCAGGTCCTGAGAGAGAAGAGATGATATAATTTGATGGTGAACAAGGGTAAGTAATTGGGAGCCAAGTGGATGGAGGGAGCCTCCTATGAGTTGATGAGATGATACCTAGCAGCAGTATCCGGCATTGGGATCAGCTGGGGGGTGGGGGAAGAGAGAATGGAAGAAATCGTTATCAAAAGACTCTGAAGAATACTTTTCAATGCCCCAGGCCCTATACCTGCCAGTTCAAGAATCTTCTTGGGCCTTCCAGAAAATTTTAAAATCTAGACAAATCACATATTATTATTATATTTGTGTTTGAGCCTGTCAGTTTGGTCTCCCCTGTTTGGAATTCCCTCATCGGCTAAGACCACAGTTTGTGTTTGCCTTTAATTCTGGCAGCCCCTGCAGAATGCTTCCTTACCAATAGCAGTGCCTAGAGAATGTTTGGTGACTTGCAGATCATGTTCTTTGTCACTGAAATAATCTTTAAACATAGGAGTGGCTTTAAATAGTTTTGACTAATTTTTAGGCAAACAGTCCCAATAAGATTATATTCATTCAAGTTTTTAATTTTTATCCCACTATCCTCAGGGATATTACAGCCTCTTACTGCATATGCTTCTAAGAGTCAAGAGCACATCGATGGGAGAAAAGGTGCTGAGTGAGCACCAGGCTAGCAGGTGTTCCAGTG
>NW_006285041.1:574623-603716 GCF_000327345.1 Myotis davidii
AAGGGGAGGCGTCTTTCATCCTGATTTACTGTGCATTGTCAAGGCCATTTCCTTCACACTCACAACTATCCCTTCCTCATTCTTAAGTCAGTTAGGGTCAAGGCAATTAATACAACAGAACTGCAGTCTTCTCATCTGGAACAAGCACCCTAAATGAACTCAGGAAGCTGAAATAAGAGAGTCCAGACTTGCCCCGAGAAGCTCATAAGCTCCACAATAAAAAGCAGAGGAACTTGTAAGAGATACACAGATGTAAAGACATCTTTCTAACACACATAAGATGATAGCCAATATTTCCTGAACATGTGTCCGATGCCAGGAACTTTTAAAACATTATCTCATTCAACTACACATAACACTACAAAATAAACATTATTAATCCCATTTCACTAATAAGAAAATTGAACTCTCAAAGAAGCCAAGTATTTTGGCCAAGATTTTTCAGCTGGAAAGTAAAGGAGCCAAGATTCCAGGTCTTTCTGGTTTCAATTCAGTGCTCATCGGCTGAACCAACCATTTTCCACACATAAAAACAAGAAACCCACACAGAGTGCCGTCTCCACCAGGGTCCCGTCAGAAAACAGAAACTTCACTCGTAATTTTAACACCAAAAATGTAATCCAGAGAATTGGTTCAACAGGCACTGGGAGACCGAGAAGGCAAACAGGGAACCTGAGGTGACAAAAGCTAGTAACTGTGGGAAGTAGCTAACAAATACCTCGAGGGCAGGGGGAACGCAGGGCGCGGGCTGGAGACATCAAACCCAGAAGCTTGCAGAAGGGGCCCTCGGAGCTGGGACTCTGGCTTCTGCGGTGAGGGCGCTGCTGGTGCCCAGCTAGTGCTGCTTTCAGCAGTACTGAAAGAGATTGGAACCAAGGCTGCTTCTGGGGTGAAAGGTCACTACTTACAGAAAGGACAAGTCCCGTCCCCCCTCCTGTGGCCACCAACTCTCCCTGAAGTGTCACTAAGTGGCAGAGACATGTAGTTAACAGAGTCCCAGTCCCAGCCCCAGCCCAACAGAGCAGAGTACAGCAGCGTGGGTTTGGGCTGACAGAGAATGGCCTCCCAGCCAGCATTGGTGGGTTATGTGTAAGCACCAGTGCAAGTGGCCTGGATGAGGGAGCTGACCATCCCTGTAACACTACCAGCTGCCATTATTGAGCACCTACTGTGTAGCATTCACCATGTTCCATTCTTTTCACACATTGATATCTTTGTTCCCCACAACCTATGAGGCAGGTACTATTGTCTTGCCAATCTCACCGCGGCAGAAGCTAATATTTAGAGATCCTAAAGTTAGGAAAAGAAAGGACCACAATTCAAAACTAGGTTTATTTGGATCTTAAGACTTCACTATACCCACCCATATTTATTTGTTAGGGTTTCATAACAAATTACTACAAACTGGATGGCTTACAACAAGGAAACTTTATTTTCTTACAGTTCTGAAAACTAGAAGTGAAAAACCAAGCGTTTACAGGACATGCTCCCTCTGAAATCTCTAGGAGAGAAGTCATCCTTGCCTCTTCCAGTTCCCAGTGGCTCCATCGGCTCCTTGACTTGTGGCCACATCACTCCAGCCTCTGCCTCCATCACCACAAGGATGTCTTCCCTCTGTGGAGCTGTGTCCTATCTCTTAGGAAGACACTTGTCACTGGGTTTAGGGCCCACCCAGGTAATCTACAGTGACCTCTAAAGATCTTTAACTTAATTACATCTACAAAGATGCTTTTTCCAAATAAGGTCACATTCACAGGTGTGGGGGTTAGGATGTGGGCATATCTTTTTGGGGGCCACAATTCAAGCACTATACTCCCATACCAAGTAAAATTACTCCTTTACTTTTGAAAATGATGTCAGCAAAACCACTTAAAATAAAATCTGTACTCTTATAGCATTTTCAGATTTTAAAATAATGTTTTGTGCTGTCTGTAGTACTTTTTAATATTTGGTGTTTCTGCCCTCGACATTTTTATCTCTTCCCAAAGACAAACACGCAGTGACATCTCCTGCAGCTCCTGTCATCTGGGAGAGCCATTCTGTATGTCTTCATCTCATCAACTCAGGTTCTCATTTCAAATCTCACCTGGAAATATCCTCCCTCCTCCCTTGTTTCTCCATGACTGCTTTCTGTGACTTGACTTCCATTAGCATTCACCTCGTGCAGTCCCTAAATTCAGTGGACACACCTAATCAAAGGGTCATTATTTCAGATGAGAGTGCTTCATTTACCAAGGGCAGAAGGCTCTTAAAGCTTCCATCACGGTTCCACCCTCCTTCCCCAAGCTCCTGTTCCATATCCCAGCCTTGGGAAGGGTACCTTCCAATGACAGTTTTTCTTCTTGGTCTAAAGGATTGAGTAATCTGTTTTGCAATTCACCTGTTTGAGAATATAGTTTGGAAATTTATGTACATTAGAGATGTGCTTCTTGTGTGCACGTGAAGGGCAAAAAGATTTCTCAAAACGAGCAGACATGTGAACTCAGAGCCCCTAATGCATCAAGATTAATAAAAATGCATTTCATTTGCCTGATTAAAAAAACAGACAAGATGCCTTCTTTCCTATGTAAATACATCAGACCCATCTATTAGGGTCTGACATACTTCTAGCGAATATTCTCAGCATACCAAGTACTATAGCCTTTGAATTTAATTCTGAAGTCATAAATTTTTCTTCTTAGAAGGAAAGGGCATGAATATTTTAGTAAGCAACATTTTGAAACTCACCCAACTTTTTCTCTGCCCAAGTATATCAATATCAAAACCATCACTATCTGCTTAGAATTTAATTTTCAAAAAGTATTTCTTGCCTCCACAGATGTGGATATTTATGTTAATGCATTGTTCCTTCCTCTTTCCCCACAAAATTCTTGCAAACATTTTCTTCTTCAGGTATGCTTTAGACATTCATCAAGATAATTCTTCAACATTTCATTTATTTTCCTCAAGCTCTTCCTTATCTGTGGTTTCATATTTTACTGTTTTTAAGACAGTAGATGAAAAGGCAAAATGGATTATTTCATATTTATTACCCTCTCCTTTCTTATGACCAGCAAAAGACCAAACTCTGCCTATTCCCTTTGCATTCTTCTTTTTGGTATATTAACAGAAAAAATGTCTTCAATTACTCTTCTCAAGTCATTTGTGATAAGAGTAATACTTACTAAGTATGTCTGCCTGCTGGTGTTACTCTTTAACTCTGTCTATTTGGGTTTTGGAGTGGGCAGGATGAAGGTGTAATAAGGACTTAATGAGAGGGGGGCCTTCATGGGGAATCCTAGCCCAATATGTGACCATGAATCCAAATATTTCTGCTGTAACACTCAAAGGTAGAACACCCCCCAAGCTCCATTGATATGTTTACCCACGATGTTAAATCACAAATAAGCCATGAATGTTACAGTAGGGGCAGGATGTTTTCCTAGTTCCATTTTCCAGAGGTCATGGACCATTGGGGCATCGTACCCTTACAAGGACCTGGGGTCCCTCAGGAAGCAGCAGTCAGCCATTCTGCTCTCATCTTACCCCTGGAAAAAGGGAGGGCCTAGTGCAGAGCCCAAACTCCCGGAGATCAAGTTTATATTTAGCATTACTTCTTTCAATGACAGGGACTAGCCAAGATTTCATAGTCCTCACATAGTTTCTCCAAGAGGCAATTTTCCAAAGAGAAGGTGGAAATACTAGTTATTTTGTTTACTGCCCTGTTTTTCTGCTCACAACCCAGCTATCTCTTCCATAGCAAGTGTCTTGCCTACAGCTCCAGCCAAACAACCTGTTACTGCTGTGGCTGAGAACAAGGTGAGTGAATGGGTACTTTGTGAATTCTGTGGCTTGTTGGTATATGGAAGGTGAAAATGGGACAGAGAGAAGGGGAAAAAATTCTCTGCTCCTCACCCGGACTAAACTTTTACTCCTGTCTTCTCCATCTGCAGAAACTTACCACCCTGCAAGAAAGTCCACAAATGTCAGTGATGGTAAGGTGTGTAAGCCCCCAGTTTTTATAAAACACTGAAGGTTCATGAGAATGTGGCATAGAGTTGTTGGCGGGAAAGTGGGACAGGGTGGTTCAGCCATAGGTTTTATTTAGGCCTTTGTTATGTTTGAGGGATTTCAAAGTTTCATACAGGCATCTCTTATACACACAGAGAGAAGGGGCACATGAGGATGGAAACAGAGATTGCAGTGATACTACTACCAAGCCAAGAGTACCAGGAGCCATCAGAAGCTGGGAGAGAGGCATGGAATTAATTCTCCCTCAGAGCCCCTGGGAGGAATCAACCCTGCAAACACTTTAATTTCAGGTTTCCAGCCTTCAGAACTGTGAGAATAAATGCCTGTTGATTTAGCCATCACATTGGTTGTTATTTGTTGTGATAGCCCTAGCAAATAGTACAGATTTTTGCCTAGCGGGTGAGGAAGTGTATGCTTTAATGAGTAACAAGGGATATGGATTTATTATAACATCTAATGGATTTAATAAAAATTTTGACCAAAAGTTATTGAACACCAATTACATGCCAGTCTCTGTTCTCTTGCTGCTTTTATTCCAGTGGAAGCCTTAACCCATAAACCAATGCTAGTGGATGCCTAACTGCAAAGGAGATGAGTGTCCTGAGGGAAAGGAGTGGGTTCAATGAGAGTATACCATTGAAAGAGGCCAACCTCCAGTAAGGTGTCAGCAAGGGTTCTCTGAGGAAGTGAGAGCAAATCAGCAGGACGCGGGGAGGCTTATCCTGCGGCCCTTTTCTTCCTGCTAAACAATACACATGCTGGTGGGTGCTTTCCTAGCCAAAGTGAACGCACCTTTCCATGCTTTACATTATGTTTTGTGAGATTCCTGATAGATTGATGGTTTACTAAACGAAGTTTGGGATTGACTCATTTGAGAAACAATGGAAAGAGGGCTCTCATTTTCGTTAAGCCAGTATATTCGGTCTTCTCCTGCATCTTCATCTATCCTCAGTGCTTCAGATCCAAGTGTTTTCCTCAGATCTCAGGAAATATGATAGGTGGGGGAGGAGGGATGGACTCCACATTCAAGTAAATTTTAGAAAAGTATGTTAAACAAAAAGAGATGGGTCCCCTGGACACAGACAATAGTGTGGTGAAGGCCTGGGAGAGGTGGGAGCAAGGTGCAGGGGGTCAATGGCGGGAAAAAGGGAGACATCTGTAATACTTTCAATAATAAATGCAAATTTAAAAAGAGAAAGATGGGTTCTTATCTGTAAGGCTTCTTTAATATACTTGTATTATGAACCTCCACATGGGTAATATAATATGCAACATCCCCAAAATCTTTGGGCCCTTTGATCAAAGAGCAGCTCATGGAACTAGTGTTTCATGTGCCACATGTTGAGGAACGCTACCTCAGAGCAACTGTCAGGTTGAACAAATGATTGATTTCCATTTTATTCTCTTCTCTTTCTTCCAAGGTGCTCTTCCAACAACACCCAGAACAGAGTTGGGCATCCCATCCCCAGGACATTCCTGTCCAGGACAGCGAGACCCCAGGTTGGTCCTCATTGGAACATGAGGGGCTGCTGTCACATCCACAAATGAAAAGCATCATCTAAATGTGGTAAATGTAAAAGGAAAAGTCCAGGAAGGACCTTTGTAGAGAGGCTTCCCCTGCACCTTTCTGACTGTTGCTCCCACACACACCCTGAACCATGTAAAGATTTGGAAGTAGGGAGCCCACAAAGGTGTTAGTAGAAACATAGGTAACAAATAGATCTGGTGACTGACACTCTTTTCACATAAGACAAGCCAATCTCCAGGCAGAAGCCCTGTGATTGAGACATGTTCTATGTGATCTAACATTTCTTGGCATTGTTTTGTTTATCCTGGAATACACAACTACAAGCATTGAAGTTGCAGAAGAAAAAATAAATAAATTTATAACCAGAGGAATAGATACATATTATTACATGTCACAGATCTGTTTCAGTTCCCCTAAATGTCCTCATTTCCATACACACTTCATCAATGACTCACTCTTTACACTCTCAAACAAGTTATATAACTTCCTTGTGCTGCAGTTTCTCCATTTTCAACTGAGAGAAACAACTTTATTGTATGTTCAAGGCACATGATTATAAAGTGCCATGAAATCCTTGTGTAAATGGTACTGTGCGGGAACAGGCCAGTCTGACAAGAAAGCTAAACCAAAGAGAGCATCAGCCAAGCCAGGAATTCCCCTGAAGATTAGAGATTGTTGCAACTTCTTGCATTAAAGCTTGGGTAACACAGATTTCCTCAGAGAGAACACACTGCCTGCTTAAGAGTAGCTTGGCTCAGCAGAAAAGATGTGGACTTTAGGTTTGAATCTTGGATCTGCAGCTGATGGCTGCACAAAGCCAGGTGACTTCAGACAACTCACTCTTCCATTAAATAGGGATAAAGACACCTGCCTTGCAGGGTATTTGTAAGGGGTAGAGATAAACATGCAGAATCCTTGCAACATAGAGGCCCAATAAATAGAGGCTATTTTACCTCTATATTTTTGCATCTTATTCCCAAACTAATCCCAACCTCATCCCCATCCACACTCCCCCTCCTACATTAACTCAGGCTTTATACTGATGGGGAAGTCAGTAGAGTAGCCAAGGGCATCAGAAGTTGTTTGTTGGCCTTTAATTTCTGAATTGCTCATTTATTCATTTAGCAAGTATTTCTTGAGCATCTACTAGGGGCTAATACTTTATCTGGTCCAAGTTGCTTTCCAACATTATCAACGCCCGCTGTTAACCAGACCCCCCTGACCCCTCAGGTTCTCCTTTCTTCACTGTTCCAGGTCCATGCTCAACCCTGAACTTCCCTCAGGCCACTGGGACAGCTGTGCAGACTGTGGACTATACAACTTTTGAGGCAGCATCCACATTACAGTTTTTCCTTTTTGCTTGTCTTGCCTGCCTACATATACCTATGGATCTTTCTAAGGTTATGCTAATAAACTAATACAGTAAATTTTGAGAATCAGGATAAGAACCATATGGAGGAGAGCAAAAACTCCTGTAAGGCCTGGCTCTTCCCAGCATGCAGATCTGCATGCGGTTTGGAGGGTTTCAGGACTTATTAACATTATTAATCAGTATCGTGAAAATATATCTGCATTTTCTTTAATGCTCAAGGGAATCTGGTGAAAAATGTTATCATTTCAATTTTACCAATGAAGAAACAAGATCCCGAGAAATTAAATAATTTGTCTAATGTCACAAAGCCAGTGGCTAAGCTACGAGAAAAATTCAGTTCCTTTGACTCCCACTCCTGTTTCCTCATGAGGCTGGTGGTCCAGCAACTCTGTCCAATAGAACTTTCTGTGATGACGGCAACGTTCCCTATGTGCACTGTGTAGTATGGTAGCCACCAGCCAAATGTGGCTATTGAGCATGTGTCGCTAGTGAAGCAGAGACCTAAACTTTTTTATTTTATTTCATGTTAATTAATTTAAGTGTAAATCACCACATGTGAATAGTGGCTACCAAATTGGACAACAAAGGTAGGGCCTTAGTGCTAAATCAGGCTGCATAGAGAAGGCTCCTCTTCTCTCCATGGGTATCATCCCTCAAAGCCATACCTTCTTTATCCCAAGTCCAGTCCCAAATGAACCCATTTATGAATAATCACGATACCCCCAGAAGCCTTAAAGAGGGAGCTGACCTTAGACATGGCCAGAGTCCACAGGCTGCTCCAGTGGTTTGAGGGCAGCTGGGAACAAAAGGGCCAACCCACCCAATGATCATTTGCATTTCCTCATCCGTGCGTACCTCCAGGTCATGGCTTTGGAGGAAGGTAAAAGCTAATGTCACTACTAAGCCATTCTCACTCTTGGAAATTAATTAGCTGGTCAGTCACATCTCTTGACCCTAAAGGAGCAGATCCCAGGAATGAGATACAGGCTTTGAGAGAGAAAGGAAACCCTAAGTGGCAATGCATAGGACAGAAGCAAGGATGAAAGGCCTCCAGTAGAACCTAGTCTAAAGTCTTCATTTATTTACCCAATACAAACTGTTAAAGTAATGTTTAAATTAACTGGATTTCCAATATTTAAGCACAGTGAGATTTCAAATAAAAATTGGTTTTCCCGCTCCTCCTGGAATCTGGGCCATCTTGTAATAGCCTGTATCCTTAGCATCCTTAGCATTAATCACTCAGAGCAGTAGCAGCTGCCCTGTTGAGAGGGACAAAATGCTGTCCAGTCCTCTGCCGCCCCCACCACTGGTTTCTCACAATATCCTTCTCTACTCACTTGGCTGAACTTGTTTGCATCTGCAGGCATTTAGGATTGTGATCCCAGCCTGGGCAAAGTGCCTCTGCAAGGGCTGGGGTAAGACCCAGTGCTCAGTCGGTATCTGGAGGCCCAGGGTGTGTGGCTGGGGAGAGGATAGAGAAAAGGACACTCAGAGGGGAGGGCTGAGGGAGAGAGTGAAAGCACACTAAAATGAACACAACCACCTCCACACTCTGCCTCCTGCCTCACCTGCACCAAGAGGAGCCAGGCGGTTCCTGGAACATCTTGCTCTCCAGCCCCCAAAGCTTTTCTACTCTCCTTTCTTCCAGTACCAAGAACAATGCCAACCCCACAAGCAAGAACTCAGAAAATGTGAGTCATTCACAAAAAAATGTGCCCAATTCGGAATGCCTCCATCAGACTCCCCTGGTTATTGCTTCAACCTGTTATTCTCCACGCTGAGCACTTCTCTATACTCGCTCCTTAAGCTCACCCTGGATCTCTGTAGTCATTCCCCACTAAGATGGGTTCTAAATTCCAGGCCTCCACCACTTGGCTGACCCAGCCAAGTCCCAGCAGGGCACCATTCCCTCTAGTCTCTCAGCATGGTCTAGAAGCTGGCTCAAAAACTGGTACCCAGTATCTGACTTGAACACTTTTTCTCTCCTTCCTTTCATCTTTCAGTCTGTTCACTTGAGATTTTCTCCAGAGGGGAAGGAACCTGGAAGGTCACTGGGTCATAAGCTCTCTGGAAATATGAACTATGCATTTTTATTTTTGTACCACCTATGGCACAGAGTAGGGATTCTCCAGGTAAAGTGTGAATAGGAGCAGAAACAATTTGGTTAACAGCAGCAAGCAGGAGAAGAAAAAAAGGGACCCTAGACTAAGGAAGGATACAGGTTCAAAACTCTGCTATATTTTTTACTGCTGGTATTAGTTGGTTCACATAAGCTATCTGAGCATATATTTCCTGGACTCATCCTATCTAATAAAGAGGGAATATGCAAATTGACTGTCACACCATCACAAAGATGGTGGCGCCCATAGCCACAAGATGGTGGTGCCCAGTTCTCTCAGCCCCACCAGGGTCCAACTGTCCTTTAAGCCCAGTTCGGGGGTAAGGGGCGGCAGGCACACAGTGCAGCCAGACCCAGCTTCAGCGCCCCCAGCTGCCCATGGCCAGCCCAAGGCATAGGCAAGCCTCAGATGTCGGCTGCCCAGCCTCACAGGGCCACCTGAGGCTCAGGTAACCAGGTCCAGCCAAGGTTTGTGCTGCCGGCAATGGCAGCAGCAGAGGTGTGATGGGGGCGTCGCCTTCCCCTGATTGCCGGGTCACCTCCCTCACCTGAGGGCTCCCAAACTGTGAGAGGGGCAGGCTGGGCTGAGGGACCCCCCCTCCAGTGCATGAATTTTCATGCACCTGGCCTCTAGTAAAAAATAATTAATAATATATACCCTGTTGTTGATTGGTGCAATCCTTCAGCCTTCAGAATATTACTTGGCAGCAAAAAGCATAAAGATATTTAAGAACATTGGCTCAGTGATTGCAATCTTAGGAGCTCATTTTAAGGAAGTAGTTCAGCAGAAACAACACTGTTAGGTACATGAAGAAGTTTATTCAGAATTATGGTAAATAATGAAATATTTAATGTTACCTAAACTCTCCACAATAGGGAAATAATTACCCATCTATAGTATTTAAACATGATGCATGATTTTTCAATAATTAATATATATGAAGAATATATATGAAGACTATCTAAACACAAATAATTTATTATCTTCAATACTGCAAGAGTATCCTCCTCCTCTTCTTTCTCCTCCTCCTCCTTCTCCTTATTTCTTTTTCTCCTTTAATCTTTACTTCAGGAGTGAGGATATTTTTCCCATTGATTTTTAGGAAGAGTGGAAGGCAGAAGGGAGAGGGGAGAGAGATAGAAACATTGATGTAAGAGAGAGAGACATAAATTGGTTGCCTCCCACAGGCACTGGGAGTGGGGGAGAAAAGGATTAGAGCTGCAACCCAGGTACATGCCCTTGACCAGGAATCGAAACTGAGTCCCTCCAGTGCACAGTCTGATGCTCTAACCATTGAGGCATGCCAGTCAGGGGTACAAGAGTATTTTTTAAAAAACAGAATTTGTTTATATTGTTGCCCTGCTTAAAATTATTCAGTGGTTAAAAATTCAGAAGTGAGATGGCTGACTTAATGTTTATGTATATAAGAAACTGCCAAACTGTCTTCCAAAGTGAATGTCTGACAATTCCAGTTCCTCCACACCCTCCCCAGCTTGTTATGTTCAGTCTCCTTGATTTTAGCATGCTCATAGGTGTTCACTGGTATCTCAATGTGGATTTAACTCACATTTCTTGGTGATTAATGATGTTGAACATATTTTCATGTGTTTATTAGATATTTGTGTAATTATTTACTTAAGAAAAATTAAAACTCATGTTGACAAAAAGGTTTGTACGTGAATGATCATAGCACCTTTAAAATAGTCTAAAACTGGAAATACCAATATCCATCAGCAGATGACAAATTGTGGTATGCTGAGACAATGGAATACTGCTTAGCAATAAAAAGGAATAAACTTCTGATACACCCAACAACATGGATGAATCTCAAAGACATTATGCTGAGTAGAGGAAGCCAGATATAAAAGATAACATGCTGGCCTGGCTGGCATGGCTCAGTGGTTGAGCATCTACCTATGAACCAGGAGGTCATGGTTCATTTCCCGGTTGGGGCACATGCCTGTGTTGCAGGTTTGAACCCCAGTGTGGGGTGTGCAAGAGGTAGCCAATCAATGATTCTCTGTCATCATTGATGTTTCTCTCTCCCTTTCCCTTCCTCTCTGAAATGAATAAAAATATTTTTTAAAAGATAACATGCTGTATGATTGTATCAATGTGAAATTCTAGCACAAACAGAATTAATCTATTGTGATTGAAAACAGATCAGTGGTTACTTGGAGCTGGGAATGGAGGAGGGTGTTGGACTGCAAAGGGGCACAAGAAACTTGGGAGACATGGAATGTTCTATGTCTTAATTGGGACAGTGGTTACATGGTTGCTAAAATTCATCAAACTGCTCACTTAAAAAGAATGCATTTTATTGTATTTTAAATATACCTCAATAAAGTTAATTTAAAAGAAAAAGTATTCAATTGTTTCTCAATACTTCAAATAAAGTAAAAATATTAGTACTCTACACAAGCCCCCTTTCTAGTTCTCTACCTTGATTTGCTGCTAGAATCCGACCCATTTTGCTCCAGTCACACTGAAACACCTGCTGCTTCCCAGTCACCATATTTTTTCATGTCTTTATATCTTTATTGATGCTATTCCCACTTCCTGAAATTCAAATTCCACCCCCTGACACCTTGTAACCTAATCACTCCTACTTATCCTTGAAAACCAACTCAATCCTTCCTGAAATACTTTCCAAGGCTGATACAGTACCCTTCTGATGTGTTTTCATAGCATCCTGTATATACCTCTAACCTGATGCTTCCACACTGTGGTCTCATAGTTAATATTCTTATCTGTCTCCCTTACGTGGCTCTGATCATCTTAAAGCCAGAATCTGTCTTTTTACATTCTAAATCCCTAGCACAAAGCTTGGCACAGGCTGCTTTAAAAATTTTGAATGAATGAATGAATGCCCTGTGAGTATCAAATAAGGTCAAGGATGTGATTCCCTCTACTCTATTATTTGGGCATTTGATTTGGCCCCATACTATAGTTGTGTGGCCAAGGCTATGCCCTCTGAGGACTTCCACCTCAAGCTCAGGGTGTAGCCAGTAAAGAGAGCTTTGCCAGTTCCTGTCTTGGTATCCAGCTGGAAAGCCTTCCAAGATGACATGAGTTCTCAAGCTCCCTGAGAGCAGTCAAAAGGAGCTTGACTCCAGTGATTCACTGAGCTAACAGGTGGTGGCTGCATTCCCTGTGGGTAGCACACCTCAAACCACAGCTATTCATTCCTACAACATTTTTCACTATTCTACATAGGAAACAACCTAAGTACCCATCAGCAGATGAGTGGATTAAAACACTGTGGTACATCTACACAATGGAATACTACACTGCGGTAAAAAAGAAGGAATTCTTACCATTTGCAACAGCATGGTTGGACCTGGAGAGCATTATGCTAAGTGAAATAAGTCAGTCAGAGAAAGATGACTATCACATGATCTCACTCATTTGTGGAATATAAGGAACATAAACTGATGAACAGAAACAAACCCAGAGACAGAGAAGCATCAATCAAACCATCAAACCTCAGAGGGAAGGTAGGGGAGGGTGGGGGCAAGGGGAAGAGATCAACCAAAGGACTTATATGCATGCATATAAACCTAACCAATGGACACAGACACCAGGGGGGTGAAGGAATGAATGGGGAGGGTTAGGGGGGCAATGGGGGAGGGTGGTGAGGACACATATGTAATACCTTAATCAATAAAGAAAAAAATTAAAAAATATATTTGTTAATTGGTTTATGTAACCTAATTGTATTTTCACTTCTAAGAATATCCGTTTTAGTTTAGTGTACATTAATCTATGAATATTCTGAGTAGATGTCACCAATACCTTCCCAGGCAGACCCAAGGCAGCAATGACCTCATTCTCAGAATCCCTTGGCCATTTACTTGCTGACATAGAGTTGGAGCAGCTCCTTTGTTTAAAAAAAAAACTTTATTGTTGAAAGTATTACATAGGCCCCCTTTTTTCCCCATTGATCCCTTCTAGCCCACCCCTGCCTCCCACCCCAAGCCTTTACTACCCTATTGCCTATGTCCATAGGTTATGCATATATGCATACAAGTTTTTTTGGTTAGTCTTTTCCCTCCCACCCCCACCTTCTCTCTGAGATTCGACAATCTGTTCCATGTTTCTATGTCTCTGGATCTATTTTGTTCAATAGTTTATTTTGTTCATTATATTCCACATATGAGTGAGATCATGTGATACTTGTCTTTCTCTGATTGGCTTATTTACCTTAACATAATATTCTTCAGGTCCCTCCATGCTGTCTCAAAGGGTAAGAGATCCTTCTTTTATATTGCTGCATAATATTCCATGGTATAAATGTACCATAGCTTTTTTATCCACTCATCTACTGGTGGGCACTTTCCATATCTTAGCTATTATAAATTGTGCTGCTATGAACATAGGCGTGCATATATTTTTTTTCTGACTGGTTCCTTAGAATATATTCCTAAAAGTAGGATCACTGGGTCAAATGACAGTTGCTTATTTAATTTTTTGAGGAAACTCTATACTGTTTTCCATAATGACTGCATTTCAGTCTGCATTCCCACCAGCAGTGTAGGAGGGTTCCTTTTTCTCTACATCCTTGCCAGCATTTGTCATTTGTTGATTTGTTGATGGCAGCCATTCTGACAGTAAGGTGATACCTCATTTTGTTTTAATTTGCATCTCTCTGATGATCAGTGACTTTGAGCATTTTTACATCAGCTCCTTTCCATGATGGTGATGCATTTTCTTCATCCCTGCCAGAGCTCTAACAAGAATCAGCCACAATTCTGCCAAACCTCCCTCCCTTTCACTCCCTGACTGCTTCACCAACTGCATCCTAGGACCTGAATTCCATCAACACACCTCCAGCACACATGCCCACTTGATGAAGAAGGACAAATTCTCTAGAGGTCATTATCTTGAATAAAGAAAACAAAGACATTTTATACCCTGCAGCTTCTCCTACTTTTGTTTCAAAAGTGCTTTTCCTTCTGTTTTGGCCAGAGTTCATTACAGAGCCATCCAGCCTCCAGTCCAGCACGATGGTCACTGATGACCTCTTCTACCGTCTGAGGCTGAAGGTTAACCTAGCAAAGTAAAGGTTAATGAAGAGCCTTCACCAAGTTAGTGCTCAAAGGCAAGTGGACAAACCTCTGGAGGGGAGAGTGGAGGAAGGCTGATGAGAAGGGGAAATAACATTAAACATGGAGTTGGATTTTCAAATACATTTTTTAAGTTACAGAGGAGGATTCCTTTGTTCATTCATTTGTTCATTCCTTCAAGCTGGCTAGGTCTCCCAGAAAATGGCCAAGTGTCTCCTCATCTCTAATGTGGGCCCAGGGCTCTGGCTCTGGCAGGGACTCCAAAGTCCCCATACCCCCACCCACTCCAGTACTTATCCTGGAGAATAATGTTTGTGGACATTCAGCTCCACTGACAGCTTAAATGTGGTTATTTTGGAAGAGGGCCAAGAGACGGAATGGTCATTATCAGCAATCTGTTCTCTGAAAAATCTGAGCCATGTGAACAAACAACCTAAGCTTCACATGCTGTGAGGGGGTAGAGAAGGATTAGAATGTTTGCTCATATTTTCCTAAAATATCCAGTGAACCATGAACCTGAGCTCCACACCTGAGGCAAACTGGGAATAGCTGTTTGAAGACAATACAGGTTAGAAAACAATCCACACATGTTCTGTGACTTGGGCCAGCCCCACAGAGATTTCTGGCAGTGTTGTATGGGTGACTAACACCGGTTCCAAGCACAGCTTTTCTGAGGGTGAAGATTGGGCTTCTCACCTGTCTGCCACGGCTCGCTTAAAAATTCTTTGCCAGGTGGGGTCTGGGAGAAAGCTCTGGCAAACAACAGAGCTCTTAAGATGCTTATATCATTGTCTGCTCTATGCTCTCTCCTCTTGGTCTGTTGGCATATCTCTCACGGAGGAGGACAAGAGAGAGCATGTGCAACGTAAGACAGAAAATGTACTCATTTATTCCACAAACATCTGTGGCACTCCTCCCTCCGTGTGGGGCCATTGGGGAGTACCAAGATGACTAAGCTGCAATTGAATGACGGAAGATATGAAAAAAAAATAATTAAAATAATGCAGCCAAGTGCTGAATAAGGTTTGTACCAAGGACCGTGAGAACACAAAAAAAGAAATAATTAACTTTATCAGAGGGAGTCAAGAAAGGCTGTGTAGAGGATGACCTCTGAGCTGTAGTTTAATGGGTGAGTTAGAATGTTCAACTGGGAAAGGCATTCCAGGCAGAGGGAGCAGCAGACACAATGGTATGGAGGCATGAAAGCCCCCTGATACGTGTGGTGTGTCTGGGACACAGGATAAGCAAAGGACATGGGGAGGGTATGAGGCTGATACAGTGGATGAGCATCAGATGTGAATGCATGTAAGTCACATTAAAGGGTCTAGCTTTAACTCTTTGGGTAAAACAGAGGATTTGGGGCATGGGTATGATTGACCAGATTTTAGAAAGGCATACCAGGCAGCAAGTAAAGTGGGACATGGAGAAAGAAGGTCAGAGGCCTGTACCATAGGCCAGCTAAGAGAAAATGAAAGCCCTAAATAAGTTCATTGTGGGGAAATGGAGAGGGCAGCCAGGCACATGACTTTTGGGAAGTGGAGTCAACAGCACTTGGAGACCAACTAGATTTGGAGGGTGAAGCAGGAAGAGTCAAAGGGGATTCTGAAATTTCCAAACTGTCCATCTGAGTCAATGATTGATGGTGCCACTCAACTAGGAACTTGAACACAAGAGGTCGAAACTGAGAGATTAGGTCCTGCTCATGCAAAATGTTTGTGGAACAGTAATAGGACATCAAACAGCTTAGGTAAATAAGTTTACTTTTATTTAGACACTATTTTTAAATCAGCTGCTCTAAAATCAATGTTCCCTTTATTGTGAGTGGTATTAGAGGTGTTCTTTAGGGAGACAGGTGAGTCGAGTATTGTCCTATGCAGTGCTCCCTGGGGTAAGTGGCAGTGACAACCATGAGCTGGGCAGGAAGGACCCTCATCTTCCTCTGTTCCATCCTTGTTGAGTACCTGGGGCTTCCAGGGCCCTGTGCAGAGCTGCTGTGACTAGAGCTCAGGCCCAGGGATCATTGTTCTGAATGCCCGGGAGAAACTGAGCTACAACAGGTGCCGTGTGTGCACTGGGGCAGAGTGGAAACCAGAGGTGGGGAAGAGCAGTCATGGTGCCTCAGAATCACTTAGTCACGTTCCTCTCCCTCCCTTATAGCAGCTCTGAGCTATAAGGCCAATAATGTCCCTGCATAAATAGCTGCTCTCTCTGACCAAGTCCCAGGGACAGTGATTAAAGAGGATTTCCTGTCATCTAGGAGGCTTCAGTCTAAGGATATGAAATGCAGATGTCTACATTCAATGAAGAGAGCACCAAAGTGTCAAAGCAGGGATGAGGAGAGCCAGGACTAAGGGAGCCTGGGAAAGGGGACGTCCATTAGAGTCTTTTTGAAAAGGAAGACCTCCTGAAGGCTGCAAGCTGGTTACTGAGGGAGGAGCCAGCAGAAGAAAGCACCACAGAAGGAGGAATGAGAATGAGAGCAGACCTGAGATGTTCCACCTCCTGGTGGAAGGTGAGGCTGGAAAGGAACTTTGGGTGGATCCTCAGGGCCTTGAGCAGAAGCCCAATGTAGCCTTGGGGGTTTTGAACAGAGGTTTGACTTTTGAGAATAATCATTTTGGCAGTAGCGTCTGAGAGACAAGATCAATTAGGAGATCACTGAAAAATGAAGTAGGAATCTGACTTTATTAAGTCAAACTCTGAAGTAAAGTATTTTTTATAACTATATGTGATTGGGGTTTTTATTCCCACGCTACAGTGTGGTGAAAATGAAGCTCAGTGAGCTAAGAAACATGGCCATGTAGGTGGCAAAGCCAATCCTCACAGCCAAGACTGCTTGACTTCTATGCAGGTTTCCATTGCACTGTCTTAGGGGAGGACACTGAGGAAAGACAGTGATTCCCAGCCCTGGCTGAGCGTCAGAGTCACCTGGGGAGCTTTTCAAAATCAGGGCGCTCAGCAGCACCCCAGACCAGTTAAATCAGGATCTCCAAGAGCAGAGCCCAGACATTTCATGATGTAAAAAACCGTACTTGTTGTCCAAATACAGTTGATCCTTGGACAACATGGGTGTGAACTGCGTGGGTCCACTTATACATAGATTTTTTTCATCTTATAAACAAATGACATAAACTTATAGTATTGATAAATACAGTACTATAAGTGTATTTTCCCTTTTTTATGATTTTATTAGTAATATTTACTTTTCTCTATTTTATTGTAAGAATACAGTATATACCTGTAACATACAAAATATGTGTTCATTGACTGTTTATGTTATGGGTAAGGTTTCCAATCAACAGTAGGCTATGAGTAGTTAAGTTCTTGAAGAGTCAAAAGTTCTAGAAAAAGTTTTGACTGCTGCAGGAGCCCCTCCAAAACTCTGAATTGTTCAACTACATTTGTTTCGATCTCCCACATGCAGCCAAGAGAACCCGCAAAGGAGGAATTGATAATAGTTGGCTAACAAATGTAAAGACTGAGCGAGAAAGAGGAAAGATGATGACTTCGGGATCTTTAACTTGGATAAAATCAGAAAGGGATGCTAGCGGGGGTCAGTTTGTTTCCATAGTCCTTTACCCTTATAGTGTGACATCCAGGTGGAAACACCCAACAGATGCTTGGCAAAGAAAGCCGGAGGCTTCGGGGATTTCAGAATAAAGACCATACCAGGCTCTACTCCTCCACACCAGCACCGTGGAGCCAGCTCATCCCAGGTGGGGAGAGCCAACCCCTACATTTTCTGAAATTTTGCAAGTCAGTTGTTAAGGCAGCCATTATTAAAAATAGAATGACAAACACTTTTAATCAAGTAATATTGAAAACAAATGTAATTCTCAAAACTCATCACCTCCTAATACCATTACTACACTTTATCATTATCTGTGCTCTTAAGTTAATTTACATCTATTTTATCTGAATGGTTGAAAAACTACAGGATGATGTCCTATGTGCAGCTCTCCCCAACTCCACACTAGCCTTGCCAATAGTTTGAACTTGGCCATGGAGAGTATTTACATTATGAATTGGCAATAACTACAAAGTAGAACTACCCCTCCCAAGATCTAGTTGTTAAAAGTTACCAGCACACACTACCTAAAACCACCTGATGCCCTCTGCAGTGAAGCCCATAGGAGAGTGTGCTCTGGCAGCCTCATTGGGTAAAACAGAGAAAATAGGTAGGAACAAAGACTCCACTGAGGGAGAGAAGAAACTACTGCTAGAAACAATTCTGATATTGACTGATATGTCCCCCAAACACAAGCTTTTTGCACTATGCAGGTCCCTTAGGATCACTGCTATTCCAAATAAACCTATTTCATTTAGCTCCATGAATAAGAAACTTAGCCAACGAAGATATATTTTATATGCACACATAAAATATCCCGTGTTTATATAGCACTTTCCTTTTAAGGAGCTCACAGCAATTACACATGTTCTCATTATTCCTGTGAACACCCCAGGGAGGTAGCTAGTTGGTAAAAGAAATAGAAAGGAATTTAAATAAAAGAAGTGTTAAGTTAAAAATCAAGGCAGTACCTAGACTCAGTGCTAGAAACAGTCTTTTTTCTCCCAGCATAGGAAACCTTGACTTTAGGACGTTAGAGCAGCGGTTCTCAACCTATGGGTCGCGACCCCTTTGGCAGTCAAATGACCCTTTCACGGGGGTCGCCTAAGACCATCCTGCATATCAGATATTTACATTACGATTCATAACAGTAGCAACATTACAGTTACGAAGTAGCAACGAAAATAATTTTATGGTTGGGTCACAACATGAGGAACTGTATTTAAGGGGCCAGAAGGTTGAGAACCACTGCTTTAGAGTGTCTTGCTTAAGAAGGTTCTAGAAATGGACTCCTTTCCCTGGCATTTCTCCATGGGCATGGCCATGGAGACCTTCCACTCCCCTGGTTCCCTTGTTATTTTGGCCCCAGCGCCTAACCTGGGCCACAGCTGGAGCTTGTAGTCCAAGCCCGCCCAGCTCCAGAGCATAGGAAGTTCACCAAAAGGCCAGGAAAGGAGGCGGCCTGTGCAGGAGCAGCAGCCACCTGTGGCAGGAGCCCTTCCTGTGACCCGCTGTCTCTGTCGTGACCGTTCTGGGCTCCGTGCCAATGACACTCTGCCCCCTGCACGGCGGCCTCATCCCACTGGGTCCAAATGGCTGCTTGGCCCTCCCTCAGCCCTTGCCCAGGAGGCTCGGACAGTTCCAAATAGGTCCTTTGGAGTACACGTCAGTTTAATTTTAATGCCGGTGTCTTCTCCACTCACCCAGCATTTATCTGTGCTACAGAGCAGAGCATACAAGATAGCTGACAATACAAAGTGGATGAGAGAATTAGCTGAACTGTGTGTGTCTGTACTTGTGTTCTTTTGTGTCAGAAACAGAGAGACAGAAACAGAAAAAACAGAGACAGAGAAAAGAGGAAGGCAGAGAGTCATAGAGGCTGTGGGAATTCCTTCTACACAGAAATCATTTGTTTGAGTTGTTTTGTTTCTGATAATTTTACTGTTTGTTTGTTTCTTTATAATTGGTGAGAGGGTCGATGTTTAAGGAAAATCTCCCTGACGGGTAGCCCTGGTGAACCCCAGACTGTGGCAACCCCTTCACAGCCTCCTCCTGAGGTAACGCTGCGGGGGAGTGAGGCCAGGGAGCACTGCCTTTGGGATCATGTGTCACGGGCCGACATTGCTTGATATTCAGATTGTCTGGACGGTCAAGTCGGAAGAAGACTCCCCGGATCCCCAGTAGGACTTCCTGATGCCACAAAAATAGTGGCTGATCTCCTGCTGGACAGGCCTGGGGTCTCCTGCTCACCAAGTTGTGAGGTTCTGGGAGTTTCCTGACACCCGAGGGCCCTCACACCCAGCTCGCGTGTCCTTTGAAGCAGTCAGTGGTCCACACCAGACACACAAAACAAACTAGTCGACTAAGCGGAAGCAGCACTGCTTGGGAAGGAGGAGACAGGTTTTCGTGTTCCTAGTTCCATGGCAATTGCAGTTATTCATTCAACACTCACTTACTGAGCATCTACTAGATGCTGGGCTCCGTGCCAATGACACGGAGGCTCTGGGACTTCATTGCAAAGTCACAAAACAAGGGTACAACCTCTCCAGCACGTCACCCTGCAAGGACTGCCCGGGTTACAGAAACAAAGAGCAAAACAGCCCACAGGGACCCAGGCATCAGTGGCTCATAGGATGTGCTCTCTAAGGGCCACTCCCATGTAATTATGCTCTCAATAATTTCTTACTGCCAATGGGCTTCTCTGTATTTCCCGAGCAAATGAATTCAGCCCCTACTAAGTAAAAGAATCAGGCTTTGTTTCTTTGTTTACATCTGAGTTCCCAAACTTAACTACTTCACACTCGCAGTGTGGGTGTCTGAAATGTTAATTGAGCTTCATCACAGCCCCTGGAGAGAGGTAAATGTTGCAACATCTGCCACAATCAAAAACACTTATTAGGCTCCTGTCTGCCGGGGCAGGGCACCGTATGCACAAAGTCAAAGAGGCACAGCCCAGCTGTCCAGAAGCTTCTAGAAGCCCTGGACCTCACCCACATAAAGGACAAACAAACCCCTGAGCAAATTCCGATAAAATGGCGCTGTCAGACCAACAAAGGGGATGCGAATGCAGTCTGGGGAAGAGGTTCCTTTTGGGAAGGTGGGGGTGGGGGGTTAGGGGACTTTGCACAGGCCAGACAATGGGGTGCAGAGATCACTGGCTCTGTCCTGTTGGCCCAGGGTTGCCAGGGGCTTTTGAATGGTGGAGCAGGAGGATGGAGGGAACTGTGAAGGGGACCCAGGACAAGGGCTCTTGGTGACCTCTCCCGAAAGGCTCTGGGACATCATTGCAAAGTCACAAAACAAGGGTACAACCTCTCCAGCACGTCACCCTGCAAGGAAGGGCTCTGGCCCCTCCCTACCCGCCTTAACATCTTATGTAAGAGCCTCCTATTGTGTTACTATCAGGAGAGAAGTCACTAAGGGCCAGTGTGTGACTAAGGAAAATAAAGTAAGAAAGGAGTCTTAATACTTGCCCTTACCCCCGGGTTATCTTGGCTCATTCCCTGATTCCTTCAGTTCACAGGCTCTGACATAAAAGGCAGGAAGTTACATACACTAAACAAAGCTCCTTAGATGTCAGGAAATTAACCTGGGAAACCCCAGCCAAGAGCGATTAAAGGCACTGTACTCCGAGTTCAAAAACCACTACAGCGTCAGATCAAAAGCTGTTGGCTGGGCACGCAAGCCAAACTGTACGTCCCAGAAAACCTGGGCACGGGTCCCACGCGCCTGTGTGCTGGGTGTTTTCTGCCGCATGACTTAATCCGCACTCAGATCTGCGGCTTTTGACTCTTTTTGTCATAGGAGTTTGGGTGTTTGCCTTTGGCAAGTCTGGCTCCCTGATTAGGGAAGATCAGTCACCTCACCTCAGAGGGGTTCCAACAAGTGGCCCCAGAGGAAACCGAGTCCTTACAAGGAGAAGGGGCAGGCAGCCTGGGGATCAGGGCCCTCCCAGCTAAGAAAACAAACCCTTGGTGGAGAGGGCAAAGTCAGACCAGAACAACCATAGGATTTATGTGAGAATCAGTATTTACGTGCACAGACATAATAATAACTCTTTCAGCCTTTGTAATTAAGGGGTTGGACTAGGTGTTCTTTATAATATTTTCTGGTTATGATATCCTGAAATTCTTACCAGCTTTAACAAATTATTTTACATCCTGATGGAATTGTCAAGGAGTTTTTGCGCAGCACCACCTCATTATATCTCCAGAGATGAGTGTTAACCCCATTTCACAGAGGCATAAACTGAGGCCCCGTTCGGGAATTCGCTTGCCGTAATGTCACATAGCTGGAAGACAGCAGAGCCTAACGGCTGCTGGTCCAGTGCTATAGAATGACATTGTGGACAATACCACTGTCCAAAAATGACTGAAATTACATTTGCAATCATAAGCTCAAAGAGTTGCCATATCTGATTTTCCTCTGGTGTTAGAAAGCAAGTGAGAGTAAGTTGGTAGCCACTTGGTGATCCAGGCTTCTGGGAATTGGGCCTCAGAGAAATACAAACCTCACAATCGTGTAAAAACCTCTTCTTGGGTCCACAGAGGTTAAGTTAGTTGCACTCGCTGAAGAGGGAAATGTTATTCATTTGTTCCTCACCCACCACAACTTCAAGAACCTGCCTCGTCCCTACTCTGAATGGGCTGGTCCTGTTGTCCCCACCATCCCCGCCTCGGGCTATGGGACCAGGGAGAGTCCCCGGCTGAGGACGGGTCACAGCTGCTCTCCCGCAGCGCTGGCATTGAGCCTGGAAAGAACAGTGGAAGCGTCCGTGAGCCTGTAGCTGTACAGTCGCTGTATTGGTCAGGCTTCTCCAGAGAGCAGAAAGAACCAAAGGATGTACGCAGCTACGGAAAGGGGTGTGTGATACGGAATTGCCTCATGCAGCTATGGAGGCCAGCAAGTCCCACAATGTGCGGCGAGCCAGCAGGCTGGAGACCCGGAAGAGCTGACGGTGTCGCTCCAGTCCTGTCCAAAGGCCTAGAATCAGGACAGCTGATGGGGTAGCTCCAGGCCAGAGTCTGGCAGGATTGAGAGACAGGAAGAGCCAATGTCCCGGTCCTGAGGCTGCTGGATGAGGCCACCACATCGAGGAAGGTGACCCGCTTCACTTGGGCCACCAATTTAAATGTTCAACCAAATATCTGGGAACCCTGCGGCCCAGCTGAGTTGACACATAAAATTAACCATCAAAATCACCTGGACAGGCCAGGTTGGCAGAGGCAAACCAGAACCCAGGCGAGACCAAGTGCGGAAGCCCAGGGATGCGAGGAGAGCAGCTTGAAGAGAGGAAAGTGGACGTTCTCAGGGAGGCATTGAGGGGAGGGATGGAAGGTTACTGCCTGGGGACCTTCCAGATCCCATGAGATTCATCCCCATCCTCCACGTGTCCATCCCACCCCCACCCCCCAACTCCCCGCCCCGCATTCCTCCTTAACTAAGCTGGTATAAGCTGAGTTTCACTTCCTGACAACTGAACCATCCTGGATTAGAACAAATAAACACATTGTGGATTTTACTAATACTAGGTAGTGACTTTCTCTAACTTTAGACCAGCCACTTAGCACGTAATAAACCACCATACTGGGTGTCAAGTACTACCACTACAGTATGTGCTATGTACCCTTAGCTCTTGGATAACTTACATTTGTGGTTTTGACTACAGACAAGAAACCACACAAAGCTGAGATAAGATTTGGGTATGAATAATTTGCTTTGACTTATCAAGGGTTAGGTGCTAAAACTGAGATATTCAGCGAACTACATGTCACGCTACAGTTTTGCTCTTCTCACCTCACCATTCATGCATTTCCTGAGGGGGGGGAAAAAAGTCATACTTTAAGAGGTTTACCTGAATTTGGGAATTTGCAACAGCCAGGCTGAGGCCCTTACAAATGCCATAGGCATGCTATACATTGCTACAATCACATTTTTTTAGAAATCTCTATCTCTTCTACTGCCACTAGTTCTTTGAAGGATGGGCTCCATGCTTTATGCAACTTGTAGCTCTTCTATCTAGAACACAGCAACTGGCACCTTGTAAGTGCACAACACATTTTTTCAGTTAATTCTTTTATTTGATTCTCACAAGAAGCCTATCTGATAGATTATATTATTCTCAATTGTATTAATCACCTTAAGCTAAGTTATGCTGCAATAACATACAACCCAAAAATCTCAGTGTTTAATGCAGTGGTTCTCAACCTTCCTAATGCCGTGACCCTTTAATAGAGTTCCTCATGTTGTGGTGACCCCCAACATAAAATTATTTTCGTTGCTACTTTATAACTGTAATTTTGCTACTGTTATGAATCATAATGTAAATATCTGATACGCAGGAGTTATTTTCATTGTTACAAATTGAACATAATTAAAGCATAGTGATTAATCACAAAAATAATATGTAATTAGATATGTGTTTTCCGATGGTCTTTGGCGACCCCTGTGAAAGGGTCGTTCGACCCCCAAAGGGGTCTCAACCCACAGGCTGAGAACCGCTGGTTTAATGCAACAAAGATTTATTTCTCATGGATGTCACATACTACAGGTCAGCTACAGGCCTGCCCCACATCGTCTTCATTCCAGGACTCACTGACAGATGGAAAGAAATGGCAGAACACACAATGGCTCTTAAGACATCTATATGATAGTGACACAATCACTCGTACTCCCTTCTGCCAGCCAAAGCAAATCTCATAGCCACGCCTGATGTCAACAGGCCGGGATGTGTAGTCCTTCCACAGGAGAGAGGGGTGCCCCAAATCACCTGCCATGCCTGGCACCGTGGGACAGGGATGTGCACTCCTCCACCAGAGAGAGACAGCAAGATGATGAACTCTATCGCAACATGTCATAGAGAAACTGAGGTGAAGCGATTGCCTGATCAAATATCTTGTCAGTGGCAGACTCAGTCCTTGAAGACTTCTTTGGTCTCCAGGCGGAGGATTCCTTCCACTTCGCCACAGCTGTTCTCCAGGGCCTGATCTGTACTCGGTGCCGCTCCCCATTAGCATTCACAGCAAGCTGTCACTGATACATTTGGCCTGGACTGTTCTATTCATCAGGGTCCTCTGTCCAGGGGAATCCAAGTGAGCCAAGGCAGACATTAACAAGCGACAATCAAGAAATACAGATAGAGCCAACCCTTAAATCCTCAATAAAAGGAGATATTTTTAAATTTTTTTGTTTGTTTGTTTGTTTAACCAGACTGAAGGCAGAAAGGGGGTGGTGGCCCCTGAGGAGGACATTTGTCACCCCCTAGGGTGCAAAAGACAGTGCTGTCCACTATCAGCACTCAGGCCAGAGTCAGGGGGCCTCTGCCCACTGACTAATTACGTCCTGCAGTATCTGGAATGAGGGGCATGGAAGCACGGGGACTGAAGTCTGGGGGAGCCTGGCACCCTAATTTAGAAAGAGCCTTAAGTGTAACCCGACCCGCATTTTCAGAGTTAATTATTCCATCACCACAAATAGCACCTGTCCCTAATGGACACCCTGGACACACTGTGGTTAATGATCTCTCTGGCCAGCGAGCTGTTTGGCTCAAGGAAAAAACCTGACTGCATGCAGGTCCCAAATCTAGAAAACAAGTCACAATTCATGGTTTGTTTTTGACTGGATCATTTCATTTCCTTTAAGTTGCATAGGTGCATGTTTGGTCTTTGGATGGTGCGGGTTACGAAAAGTTCAGCACTCCAACACTTAGCAACAGAGGCTGTGCAAAATACCTGTTCCCCATCTCTGCCAATAACATTTTTAAGGAGATTGGGCTTGATTAAAATACACACGGAAAGTCATGACTCCAACCTGCCCAGGATGTATCCAGTTGCACAGTGTTATGAAACACATACCATCCTGGACGTTCTTCCAGAAGAACATGTACAGAAAACGCTGTCTTTCTGCCAGAATAAAGGCTCCTTTTCAATCCCCACTGCTCTCCACCCTCAGTCCAAACATCCGACAAGCTGAAGCATGCAGGCAGCTGTGACCGAGCCTGTGCTGCAACTCCACGCCTGCCTTCTGATTCTCTTGTGAGAAGTCCCTGTAGGATGGCCTGGCTACTGCCCCCCAGCAGAGCAGAATAGTAAGATGCCATGAGAATTACTCCTTCTTGCTTTTGTCCTTCCAAGTCCCCTGGTGGGGCCTTCGTGCTCCCACGGGAGGGGTGGTGTAGGGCTTCCCAAGGCAGCACAGGTGCACTAACAAGGAATTCTCTGGGAAGCCTTCCAGCTCCCCATGAGCCACCACCTGTTCCATCCCCCGTCTAACTTCCTCTGCTCCCTCCAGAACTGCGCTTTCACTATTTCCACACCTCGTGTCTCACTCTTGTTCTTCTTGCTAAGAAAACTTACTACTCTTCACTTATCCATTTCCTTCAAGATCTAACTCAGGTTTTACTTACTCCCGGGTTTCCCATCTGGACTCTTCCTAAACCGCCTAGATGTGTATTTTTAGCACCTAAGAGCTGTGCCAAACCAGGTGCTTACTTTTATTTTTTAGACAATTAGATCAGAACTTAATCATCCAAATAGGTGTCACTTCCCAAGTCCTCCTGTTGGAGTTTAATCACTTCCTCCAGCGCAGTCACTGCCCATCATAATTTGGGGATTCCTCTTTAGGGTTTGTCTTCAGAGAATGTGTCACACATTGTTGAGCTCAATAGCCTACAGCAATTCTCGGTCCTCTGAGTGTTTAGGGAATTGGTCAGAACCTCCACTGGTGATTGCAGGTTAATGAAAGTACATAGGTATTTAGTAACTACACAATTTACATGTCTAGAGCAGTCCCTTGGAAGAGGAAACCCTGTCTCCCACAACGCTGCTCTGCATCCAACCAGCCCCCGTGATGGCAAATATTTGTCCCATGCAAGTGATTTTATTTCCTTTTTGAGACATTTGGATATACACCTGATCAGTAATGTAAGTAATGATTTATTCAATCAACAAATATTTGTTGAGCACTTTCCTCATGCCAAGCAGTGTGCTATGAGTGAGGTTGTAAAATCAAATAAAGCATGGTTTTTACTCACATAGGACTAAGGGCCTACTTGAGGAAAAATACAAGTCAGTAGACAATCCTATATAATAAAAGGCTAATATGCAAATTGTCCCCACGGGCAGGAGTTCGACAGACCAGGAGTTAGACATGTGCGGGGGGTTGGCATGGGACATGGTGGGCATCGGCGATGCAGTGCTGGCAGCAAGCAGCAGTGGAGGCGCTGCTGGCCCCGATGGGCCTGATGAGATTAGGACTGCAGCAGGATGGTGGAGCAGGTGAGCGGGAGGCGTCAGTCCAAGGTGGGTGTGAGCAGAGACCTCAGATCGCCCCACTGGTCACCCCACAGATTGCTCTGATCGCCAGCCAGGCCTAGGGACCCTACCCATGCACGAATTTCATTCACTGGGCTTCTAGTATAGAACAATACAATAAATGCTGTGATATAAAAACGAATAAGTGTCTATGGGAGGAAGAGGAGTAAGTTAGGCTGGAGGGTCAGGGTAACTTTTCAATGTTGTTTTGAAGGATGGTTGAGTGTGCTAAATGAAGTTGGCAGGGGCAGGAGGGGAGGAATTACTTATAAGGCATAGTTAGAATGCTGAAACAGCAAGACACATTCAAGATTTTCCCTGTGAAGAGGGATTGGTAGAATGAATGCAGAGATGAGAGGCGCTCAGGACACTAAGAGGTCGAGAAGGGCTTATCTTGAGAGCAACAAGAAGCCACCAAAAGTTCAGGCTGGAATAAAAAACAGCCAACAAACCAAAACCATATCACATGACTAAAAACTCATGAAACATTTTTTAAAATATATTTTTATTGTTTTCAGAGAGGAAGGAGAGGGAGAGAGGGGTAGAAACATCAATGATGAGAGAGAATCATTGATTGGCTGCCTTTTGCACATCCCCTACTGGGGATCAAGCCCGCAACCTGGACATGTGCCCTTGACAGGAATCAAACCTGTAACCCTTCAGTCCACAAGCCAACGCTCTATCCACTGAGCCAAACCAGCTAGGGCCTCATGAAACATTTTTAATGTGTTTTCTCAGTACTTTTTCACATATGCTAGCCTAGTTAATCCTTTTAATAACTCTGTGAGAAACGTACTGTTATGCCCACTTTACAGATGAGGAAAGAGAGATCAGCAAGGTTTAGTAACTTGCCCCAAATCATACAGCTATTAAGTGGCAGAGCTGGGATTCAAACTCTTGTCTCCATCTCTCTCAACTCCAAAGCCCAGAATGAGTCCCTAAAAGAAACTTAAAAGGAAATTTTGAATTTTGAATAGATTTATAATGTTTAACTTGGCACAAATCAAAGCATTAGAAAATAAAATAATATTTAACTATTGTATACCCATTTAACTCACAGAAAATATCTGTTCTGTATCCCTCATCTGATATTAATATATTGATGGCCATTTTTTAAATTTACATAAATCTTTTGGAAAACAATATAATAATATATATCAAAAGTTAGAACAATATCCATCCCCTTTTACCACTGTAAGGAATTTACCCCCAGAAAAATATTTCAAAAGTAGATACAAAATTTATCTTTGCAACATTATCTTTGCAAAACTAAAAAAAAAACACACAAACAAACAAAAACCCTACATGTGGAGTGATAGGATGATGGTTTGGTAAACGATCATGCAACTCATTGGAATATTGCAGGGTCATTTACCGTGATCTTTATGAGCATTATGTAATACCATGGGAAAATATCTACATGTAAACTGTCACGTGGAAAGGTACGCTAGAATAAATATTGACAATTATGAGGAATGTGGCCTAATAGCTTTGCAAATTCCCCAGTGAAGTGAAACACATTGCATCATACAATTTCTCCTATAAAATGCAGTAACTAAAAATGTTAAGTAATCCCTTAAGACTCTAATGAATCTATGAGCTCAAGATTTGCTTATAAAGTATAAAATAAATTCTGCCAATAAAATAAATTCTGGATTGCATTACATCAGATCATTAGTGTACTTACCTAAATGTACCTAAATCTGCAAAGATCCTTGTCACATTATGAGAGTCACCAGCAAGCTCCAAATGCAAACACAAAAGCTGTATTGAAATGTTGCTCCCAGCAAGGATAGGCTGGGCTTATTATTTTTAAAAAAATATATTTTATTGATTTTTTACAGAAAGGAAGGGAGAGGGACAGAGAGTTAGAAACGTCAATGAGAGAGAAACATTGATCAGCTGCCTCCTGCACACCTCCCACTGGGGATGTGCCCGCAACCAAGGTACATGCCCTTGACCAGAATCAAACCTGGGACCCTTCAGTCCACAGGCCGATGCTCTATCCACTGAGCCAAACCAGTTAGGGCTGGACTGGGCTTATTAACTGACTGTCTCTCTCTCTCTTTTTTAATCATTGTTGTTTTGTTGAGAATATTACAGATATCTCCCTCCCC
>NW_006285041.1:603763-605333 GCF_000327345.1 Myotis davidii
TCCCCCTCTTTCCCCCTTCCCTCTGAAACTCGTACGTGTATTCCATGTTTCCATGCCTCTGCTTCTATGTTATTCATCAGTTTATTTTGTTCATTAGATTCCTTGTTTGTTTATTTTGATTTTTAGGTTCAATTATTGATAGATATGTATTTATGCCATTTAATTGTTCATATTTGTCTTCTTCTTCTTCTTCTTCTCCTCCTCCTCCTCCTCCCCCTCCTCCTCCTCCTCCTCCCCCTCCTCCTCCTCCTCCTCCCCCTCCTCCTCCTCCTCCTCCCCCTCCTCCTCCTCCTCCTCCTTCTTCTAACCATTGTTTTGAACTCTGTATCTAGTAGTTTGCTTGTTTCCATTTCATTTAGGGTTTTTTTTCAGGAGATTGCTTCTGTTCTTTCATTTGTGACATGTTTTATGCCATTTAATTGTTCATATTTGTCTTCTTCTTCTTCTTCTTCTTCTTCTTCTCCTCCTCCTCCTCCTCCCCCTCCTCCTCCTCCTCCTCCTTCTTCTAACCATTGTTTTGAACTCTGTATCTAGTAGTTTGCTTGTTTCCATTTCATTTAGGGTTTTTTTTCATGAGTTTGCTTCTGTTCTTTCATTTGTGACATGTTTCTTTATCTCTGCATTTTGGCTGCTCCCCTGTGTTTGTTTCTATGCATTGGGTAGAGCTGTTATGTCTTCTGGAATTGGTAGAGTGGCCTTTTGTAGTAGGTGTCCTGTAGGGCCCAGTGGCTCAGCCTCCCAAGTCACCTGACCTGGGCACTCTAGGTGCATCCCTGTGTTGGTTGTGTGCACAGTTTTGTTTTATTTGAGCCTTGGTTACTATTGCCATCACTGGGAGGAGTTGATCTATTGCCCAATTGGCTATGAATACCGGCTGGAAATACAGTGTAAGAGCAGTTGTGCAGGAGACACCCTATGGGGCAGGACTTGCTTCAGCGGGGCTTTGGTGCTCACCCAGTCTTCCCCTTGAGTGTGTCACTGGTGGATATGAAGAGTTATAATTTGGTATGGTCTGAAGCTGTCCACTGGGTTCACTGGCTCTGGGGCCTCCCTGGAGGTGCAAAGTCAGCCACTGCCTGAGACCACCTGGCAGAAGCTACAGAGTGATCTGCAGATGTCTGCTACTTGTATTGAGCTTTGAAGTGCACAGGTGAGGCTAAGCTGTGAAGCAAGGAAGGCACTGCTAGTGCTGGGACTTGGGCCTTTTATTGATACACATGGGGAACCCTGATGCCAGTGGCTGCTTGTCTGAGATTAAAAAAAAAAAAAAACCCTAAAGACTCCATCAAAAAACTATTAGACTTAATAAATGAATTTGGTAATGTAGCAGGATACAAAATTAATGCCAAAAAATCTATGGCATTCCTATACACCAATAGTGAACTTACAGAAAGAGAGACTAAAAAAGCAATCCCATTTAACATCACACCAAAAAAAACAGATGGAAACATACCGTGTTCATGGATTGGTAGGATCAACATCATTAAAATGTCCATACTACCCAAAGCAATCTATAAATTCAACGCACTTCCCATTAAAATACCAACGGCATATTTCACAGACCTATAGA
>NW_006285041.1:606714-618826 GCF_000327345.1 Myotis davidii
TGGGGAAAGATCAAGGAGGGGGGGGGAAGGAGACATTTGTAATACTCTCTGTAATACTTTAAGCAATAAAACAAAATTTAAAAATAAAAAGAAAAGAAAGTCTGAAGCCTAAACCAAGACAGGCCATTCATATGGAAAAGCCACTGCAAACTGGGTAGAACTCTCAGTTGGATGGGGCGGCATATCAGGGAATCACCAGGGCAGAGTGAATAGTGTGAGCCAGGCTGATGGAAGCTCAAATATGGCTGCCAGTCAGCTCTGCAACAGGGAGGTCCCAGCACAGGAACAATGACCCCTGCAATCATCACTGTCGTGGTGAAAGCCACCCCTGATGCCAGACAATCCAGTTCCTCCCCATATGTTCCTGGTTTGCCCAACGCTGGAGCTCAGAAGGACTAGGACCACGCAAATTCGTGTGCTGGCCCTTTAAGAGGAGCTGCCTGGGTCTCCAGCAGTCACCTTATCATTCAGTCACTGTTCCTGCTGGTTTTTACAGTCTGAAGTTACAGGGACTTCTCTTCCAAGCTCTGGAACCCTGGACCGGGGGGTTGGTGTGGGGCTGGGACCCCTTGCTTCTCACAGAAGGTCTCCCCAACAGAGATATCCCTCCCACACATGGGTGTTGGACCAGCCCATTTCACGCCTCCACCTCTCCTACCAGTCTCTATGTACTTTCTTCTTTACTTTTTTAGTTGTAGGACTTCCATTCAGCCAGATTTCAGGTGGTTCTAAATGATGGTTGTTCTGTATTTTAGTTATAATTTTGATGTGGCTGTGGGAGGTGGTGAGTACCTTCGCCGCCATCTTGGTTCTCTCTTACCTTTTTGCACACTAGCTTTGAAACCCAGTCATTTTCAAGTCCAAATACCTGCAAAATTACAAGTTATTATGACCTTTGAAGTCCCAGGAAAATAATTGAAATTGAGAATATCAAATCAAGAATGTCAACAGTCTACTACTATTTATAATATATATGTAGCATCTATAATATTACATAACTATTTGAAAATGTAGACATATGGCCAATGCTACCTGGACACACAAAAATAAAGATTGTTGTGTTTGGATGAAAGAATGCTAAGTAATTATTGTAATAATGATGTATGGTGCCAGATAGGTACTGGTAATATCAGGGGAACACTTTGTAAAGTATATGAGTATCTAACCACTATGCTGTACACTTAAAACTAATACAAAATAATATTAAATGTAAAAAAAAGAAACAAAAAATAAAATTTTTTTAAAGAAATAAATAAAATTAAGTGAAAATGGAAATAAAAGAATTCTAAGTAATACTTTTCTTTTAAATCATTTATTAAGCATTATATTATTACATTATAATAAATGAAGCTCACACTAACAATTACTCTACAGCTACATTCTTATGGCTAGGCTTCTATTGCCTTTAAGCCCATTGGTATTTTATAGTTTTTAATGGGTTTTATGGTTTTAGGGAGGAGGTTATAGGTTAATTAGCTGGTTCATGATGATAGTTTCACAATGAATATGTATGTCAAATCATCAAGTTGAATTCCTCAAATAAACTATTTTATATGTCAATAATATCTTAATAAAGCTGCTTAAAAGGATGGAAGAAAAGAATATTTAAAATATTTTAGGAGTATCAACATCTCATTCTTTACCAAACTATCATTCCACCATTGCTGTAGGGTAGGGTGGTAAAGAAAAAGAATTAAGCACACCAAGATTGCACCTCAGAGAGCTCAGACTTACACAACCTTTTTCTCCCCCAACTAACAAACTCCATTAATACTGAATGTACCCCATTGACCAGGCACATCCAACCCTCATCCCATGGAATCCTCAGATCCTCCTTCTTATAGATGGAGACATCGAAATGCAACACATTAGGTAGCCAAGAGAAGAATACAGGGAACAACTGTGGTTGACTCCCTGGTGGCCACATCTCCAAATTAGTGTAAACCAATCAAGCTACTATAATCACCAGGCAGAAAGGAGTTCAGGAATAATCCTGGGACACGTTTCTGCTCAAAGTCTTCTGAGAAAGCTTCCTCTCCCGAGAGAGCATTCCAAGCAGAGAAACTCTTTTTACTTCCTCAGGGAAGAATGTAACCTATCCTTTTCCTAGGAAAGATCACTCCAAGGATAGCAGAGGGGCAAGAGGGAAAGATATCAAGGGTTCTGGATGGCATCACTGAGCTGCCAACCCCACCAACCTCATACCTAGTCCAACCTCTGGACTCCATGTTGCCTGATATAAAAACTTTCTAGATGTCTATGCCAGAATGAGACAGATTCTATTCCCTTTCATCAGAAGCTTCCTGGCTGATGCAAAAAGTCAAAATCTAAATTCAGGTCTGCCTGATGACCAAAGCACCTACTCGTTTTAAGAGTTTTCTAGTCTGAGAGCTATCTCTTGGTGAGCATAAAGTCTCAAAGGGTTTCTGACTCAACAGCGACAGTAGCCCTGGAGTCAGATTTGGATTAAGTCCCAACTCTGCCACTAGTTATCTGTGTGATCATGGGCAAATTGCCTCTCATTTTTAATGCCAATAATCTCATCTGAAAAATGTGAATATAGTGGGGCCTTGACTTACGAGTTTAATTCGTTCCATGATGGAGCTCGTAACTCAAATTACCCGTATGTCAAATCAAAAAGTGAACGAGTGAGACACGTGATGCTGGGCTGATGTTATGGCATTCACTGTGATGTTTGCTGCACCAACTAGCGGTGGGGTATCTGAAGCTGGCTCGTAACCCGAATTTTAGCTCGCAACTCAAAGCAAAAAATCAGCCAAGAGACGGCTCGTATCTCAAAAAACTCGTTAGTCGGGACACTTGTAAGTCAAGGCCCCACTGTAATATCAATGCTTGTCACAGAAGCTGTTTGAAAAACTAAAAGACATTTCCACACCATAAGTGCTCAGTGCCTATTAGCACTCACAAAAAAGGGGGTAGTGTGACTTTTGGCACTTAAATTTTTTTCAGAATCCTTATGATGTTTGAATAATGTGATCTTATTTTCTCCTTATATATCAAATCTATGCCAGAATTAAAATATGGTGTTTCTTTAATGTTTGTTTCTATCTGAGCTTTTGGCTTTTTACTTAATGACTGCACTCATTCTTTTTTGAAAAAACACATTGTTGAAGAAAATATTTATGTCACCCATACTATTGCACTATTTAATTAGACTATTTTTCATTCTTTAATATTGCCTATAGCATGTAATATTTACATACCTATGGCCTTAGTGAAAATCCTACTTGATTTACTAAAACCATAGCATGTTTCTCCATATTTCTACATGTTCTTTATAATTATTCACGTTAATATTTTTATGATATTGACATAGCAGAATTCACTAAACATTCTCCTAGCATTGATATTTTAAAATAAATACTTCCTTATTTTTTGCCTTAAAAATAGTTCAGCAGTGAACATTTTGTTTATATATTCTTTGGTTTCTGTGAATTATTTCCTAAAGAAAAATTCTTAGGAGTAGAATTACTGGGTCTAGGGGCATGTATTTTCTTTATGCCTCCTGCTATATAATCTTTCCTAGATTATTGTTCCAGCTTGCAATTGTAAACTTTATTTTAACTAGTCAAGACTGAAATTGAGTTCCTCTAAGCAGTTATTGGTTTGAAATACCATGAAAGTCTTTGTACTTTGGGGAAATCAGTATTTTGATTGCCTTGCCATGGATTTCAAGCTTTATAAGTTCTGCTTTCTTGCTTTGAAAGTTCCCCCTTGAACCAATCAGTCTTATTTTTCACAGGCCATGAACTTTTAAAAGCCAGCCGGCTTTTATCTTTCCCTCTCTCTTCATGAGTCTGATTGGATTGATATAGACCCCCAAGGATGTATAAATGGCTCAAGGACATCATTTTAAATGGATGACCAAGCCTAACTTCATACTTCCCGTGAGAGGCACATTTCTAGTCTGGAAGAGAAATGGTACAATCACTCTATCCAGATGGAGTACATTGACCTCCCCTGGCAAAAGCCCAGACCTTTGGAAACCCACTGACCACTTCATGAAAACCTGGGACATTAATAGGTGAAGTAACTAAGAAAAATGCACCCCATGCAAAGTTTAATGTGGACCCCTCCTTACTCCTCCTATAGCAAAAATAACTACTCTCCTTTACCCCTAGAGCAAGGAAAGTGAGTTTGGCTATGGCGGAAGGAGTCTTTTTTTTTCCTTTTAACTTTTAGTTTTTTTATTTTGTTTCAGAGTAGTCATTCAGAGAATACAGAGCATGCTTATGTTCATTTTTAACTCCAGATAATCATAGACACAAACACACAAAGTTCTGGTAAAATTCCAAAAGTATGTTTAGAGATCCTATTAGAGTTATAAACTCCAGGTTAAGAAATACATCAAGTTCAAGGGTCTAGAAATTTTTTTGTCAAAAGCCAGATAGTAAATATTTTAGGCTTTGTGGGCCATATAGTCTTTGTCACAACAATTCAACTCAACCTGCACAAACACAGCCCTAGACAATTTGTAAACAAATGAGCATGACCATGTCCCAATAAAACTTTTTTTTTAACAAAAAGAAGTCTTGGATTTCACCCAAGGGACAGAGTTTGACAACCCCTGATCCAGTGTGTGAATGGTTAAATGGAAGCCCTTACTAGCTCTGTAATCTTGCCATAATTATCAGCTCTGTACTCTTGCCATCTGCAATTTATGTTTGCAAGATCACTGGTCCATTTTATCAGTGAGTTTATTTATAATATTATGAGATTTAGGATATGGGTGATGATTTATTCATATATTGAAACAAATTTTGGTGCCTACTGTACTCTGGACACACATGGTCTTTCCTTAACTGGCCCTGCCTCTATCTGTTAAATATGACCCAAGATTGCATTTTTTGATGATGTGGTAAAATTGGTTAAGAAAATAAAAAGTTGGACAGTAGTAGGCAGTATAAATCAATTTCAAGAACTTCTGATGAGCAATTGAATCAAGCCTCTTCTTTAAGATCTGAGCATTGTGCTTTGAATGGCTTCTCAGAGATCAATGAAGAGTTGAAGGCAGGGAAGCTGTCTGATACAGCAGAGCATGCTGAGCTCAGAGTTAATTACTGATGCTGCAACTACTTAGCTGAGTGACCTCTCCTTAGACAAGTCGCTTAATTTCTCTGAGATTTGGTTTCTCCTTCCATAAAGCAAGAGATTTGGGTTAGATTAATTGGATTTTGTGAGTCTTCCATCTGCTTGAGCTTTGAATGTTTAAAGCTTTGTGTCAACCAATCTATGCTGAGAGACTGCCATCATGTCAGAAAACAAGCAATTTAGAGAGTCCGGCTTCTTGTGGGGTTCAAATATACATCCTATGAAGGTCCCTCCCTTTGGTTTCCTCTAAAACTGGGACATTTCATTCATATCGAGGACCACAATGATTTCCACCCAGTGAGGGAGCCTGACATTTAATTGCTAACTGCAGCCACGGCAGAGTGAAGCAGAGGGACAAGCTGTGAGAGTGTGGGGACAGGAGGAGCAATTCTGACCAGAAGAGGAAACGTGTGAATTGGGCCCTGGGGAATGCACAACTTTTAATAAACATTGAAGGGGGGGGGGGTGTTAGAAGGCTTTGCTGACTGGAGAAATGTGGTGGGAGAATGGAGGCAGCATCCCAGAGCCATAGATCAGTCATGCCACTCTGCGAGTGAATGTTTCATTGGATTCTGTTTCTGTTCCTACCCATCCAACAGTTCATCAATGGCGAGTATTGTAGCAAGCATACAATGGGAACTTTTTCATTAAATACTAATTTTTTTGCTTTAAATATCATTTATTCCAAGGCTTTGATCTTAACTATTATGTTATATTTAGTTGTGTTGGGTTTTTTTACTACCAGTATGAAATTTTGGGCTATGCCTCTCAATTGATTGGTCCTTCATAATCATGGACCCATGGTTTAAAATGAGGTCACATTAAAATGGAAGAATAATGACTATGGAACACACAGTGACTCAAGCTAATAACAAGTGAGGTATAAAAAATATAGATACATGGGTCTATTATAAAACCCAATAGTGGCAGTGTACTTTCAACAAAATACCACCTAACATATGAAACTAATCTTCTTGACTTGAATACTGTTGATAGTTTTCTTGTTTATATTTAATTAGTAGATGTTTTAATGGCTGTATAATAAATATAAACACATAGAATATTTGCTCATTTTTATGTAACTCCATATGTAAAAATAATGTAAGTCAGCACTTGAAGTCTGTAAGAACTTTTTTAAACATATTCATAACTCAAGTTTTCTAAACATCACATTAGATGAACTTGAAGTTTATTTCTTCATATATCAAATAGAGAGAATAATTGTTTATTTTGCAGGGCTATTAAGAAGGTAAAGTAAGATCACCGTTTAAAGGGGCCTAGAAGGTATAAAATCAAGGAGATAAAAGCTTTTATTATAAAACAAACAAGGAAAGAAAAGAAAAAAAAAAAACAAACAGCTGCCCAGTATCTACATCAACCTACATACTCCGGGCTCGTGGCAGAACTGTTTTCATAGGTAAAGAGCAATGACTCACAATTTAGATGCGTTCTTTGGGGAATCTAGACATGCATCAGAACTCTACCTGCCTGAATGCATTATTATTTCTGCAAATAGGTAGCTGCTTGAGAGTTCACTCAGGGCTCCTCGCAGCTATTTGCAACAAAGCTCAGCTCAAGGCAAATGCAGCTGCCAACTCATGAAGCTGAAGCTCCCTAGAATTGTGCACAAGCAACTAATGACAGAATGCGTCTTGATATCTAAGCTGGAGAGTCTTTTGACTGAGGCAGGTGGGAAAGTTTTTCTATAGCATTTTCTTTAGCATCAAGAGGTCCAAATGGTATGTTTCTCAACACTACACTAGGGAGGCGGATGCATGCAGGACTCACAAGGCAAGTGTCTGTCTATCTTGGAACATGAAGACAGTGATTGGGAGTCAGGATTTCTGCATGAAGCTGCTCACTAATACCCAAATATTTGTATTTTCCAAAAGGAGGATGGATCACTTCAACCAATGAAAATAAAATTTGAATAACCTGTGTATAACTAGTAATTGCAGAAGTTTAAATTTGATCGCCTAGCCCCAGTTTTGCAATTCTTTATTCAAGGTGAGAAAATTCATATTTCTTGGGCATCCAGAAACTGCCTAGGTACTGAAGCTCTTGACTTTCAGTTGCATTATTTCAATGACAGTGACATCTTGACATTTTCCTGGCTAATGAAATTTCTTACAGCCTCCAAGAATTTATTTGAACTTCCCAATAAGGTTTGCAACAACTTCAGATAAATATCTCTGAACTATTGTGCTGAGGGGTTTCCTCAAAGTCCCTGAGCAAACTCAGTCCTTATAATGACTGTTTCCTTTATTCTTCTCAAATGTCTGACAAATTGCTGTAGCTAATGCATTCTCTTCAATCCATATACTCTCCTGTTTAAGCAACGGGACCACATTGTTTCAGGAGCTCTCTGTGCTCCACCTCTCACTACTGATGGGGTCCTTATAACCAGCTGGATGGCAAGTGATGCCATTTCAAAACCTCATCCTATTGCCTGTTTTCCTGGGCCACTGCCAGCACCAACTCTTGCAGGTTGCTAGTGATTCTGAATTTTTTACAAGCGAACTGTGGGATGGAGTTTTGCATGCAAAATAATTATTAGAGATCAACATCGGTGGAAGAGGGGCAGTAGGATTGGCCAGATAGAAAAGTCAAGCCAATACAAGCACAACAAAACCTTTGCCAACCCCCACAGGAACTCAGGAGTATATATGACCCATAAGGGTGGCCCCACAGGGGGCTGAAATGGCTAGGCCTTTATCCCCACCTCAGTCGCTGGAGATAAGCTAGCCTCATGTGGGGCAGCTTTCTGTAATTGAGGTAAAGCCTGAAGGAGCTGACCGGTTGAAGACATGCTGACAGCTGAGGCCATAAGTCATTCCTTGAAGAGGGACCTGAGCAGCCCATTATTGCACCCAGAATAATCCACCTATTGCCGTGTTCAGATCCACTTCATATCCATTTGGGGAACAACGCTTTAGGACTCCAAAGAACACCTTTTCCTGCAGAAACTCAGAAGTGTGATGAATTATAGCTCTCAGTACAGTGTCTGGTATTGGGAACATAGCCAGTGCTCAGCATTTCTCTCTTCTGTTATCTCTACTTGATTCCTCTGATCCACAACCACCACATCTGCTGGCTCCGGACTCTCCTGCCCAGAAAATATGAATCCTGAGCCCACCATGACCATCTCAGGAGAGGGTTGCAGCACTTTTTTATTTACCATCACAATTGGGGAAGGGAGTTCCAAAGGTGCCCAAATATGTCACTAAGGGCCACACATATTCCTCCTTGATTTATTGTGTAATAGCGCCCTGCTTTTTCTCCATGATGAGGATCAAGTGCCCCCACGAAGATGGTGATTCTTCTGCTGCTGGTCTCTGGACACAAGAATCCAAATGTCCCGTTGGCAGCCAATGTCTTATACTTAATGGCATTTGTGCTGTATCCTCTGGCAAAACAAAACAAAACAAAAAAAGTGTCCCTTTGGGAGACCATATCCTCTAACCCTGAAGTTCCAACAGTTGTGGAAATGGGGAGCAAACTCCCCCAGTGGGATGTTAAGCGGCATTACTCATGCTCCACTCCCTGATTTTCAAGCCCATTCTTCTTATTGTAATACACCATAAAAACTTTTCATTCCGTGTGATATTGCCCCCTGGAGAATGGAGCCCCATAGTTGCAGATTATCACTGAACTGATTCTTTATCTTGGCTTTCAGCAGATCATCCAATCTATCAGATCAGTAGCTCTTGAGTGGTGTCGTATATGACATGGCCAGGGCTCCATCGTCCTGGATCCCCTCTCACATCTCCTTTGCTGAGAAGTGGGTTCCAGTTTGAATGCCATATCATGTGGAATTCCATGCTTGTCATTCAAGAATCCCATATACTCTCAGATAGTGATGTTGGCTAAGGACCTGTCAAGGAAAGGAAAACATGTACAGGTCCCTGCGATATGTAACTTCTCCTGTTAGAACAAATCTTTGTCCCTTCCAGAAAAGAAGTCCAATGTAGTCAAGTTGCCAACAAGTGGTTGCTTCAGTATTGAAGGGCCAGCATTGGTCTCCATTGCTGGCAGGCTGAGGATTTGGAAGCAGCAGTAACTAATCAGCATTAGTAAGTGGGAGCCCATTCTTCTGGACCTGTAGATTTCCCCCATCTCTCATGCATGGCTACTTTTTCATTTGCCTATCGGGCCAGCACTGGGATGTCTGAAAACGGAATCTGGCTGATGGTAACTTCCTGTGTCATTCTGTGCACTTGGTTGCTTGGCGCCTGTTCTGTAGTTCTCAGGAGAGCTCAGCATCTAATAGAAAGATCCTCACATGTAATATGTGCTCCCATAGGTCTAAACATGACTCTCCTCCAGGATCCCTTGTCCCTGGTCTTCCAAGATTTCTCTTTTCAAGCCTGACAAGTCCATTCACCACTGCCCTGGAATTTATATAAATTACAGCGCCTGACCATTTCTCCTTTTACATGAAGTGGACCAGGAGAAACTCTGTCCATTGGAAGTATTTTCCCTAGCCACTATCTACGAAGGCCTCTCCCAGACGAGGCTAAAGTGCCAGCGCCATCCATTTTCAGCTGACACGCACATACCAAGTTGGCCCACCTGGAAACCCAGGTTGGGATATTTCCTCCTCTGAGACCTGGTGGTAAGGGATTCCCCACAGTGTTTATGTGAATGAATGTAAAGGGCCTGAAATCATATATGATAAATGTAGGGGCTAAGTACATGGTAGTTATAAAGTCCCTTCTCCCTGTGTCTTTATTTTGGATCTGTATCTAATAGGTGTTGAAAGAGTCCTCTCCTCCATGCTTCCCAGAAAGGCATGAGGATTAACGTCATGTCTGCAAAGTATTTGTGCCCTTAGATGGAAAAAAACAAAAACAAAAAAAGAACAGAGTTACCATGGTTGTGAAAGTGGGATGGCTGTTGCCCTAATTGGTTTGGCCCAGTGGATAGAGCGTCGGCCTGCGAACTGAAGGGTCCCAGGTTCGATTCCGGTCAAGGGCATGTACCTTGGTTGTGGGCACATCCCCAGTTGGGGGTGTGCAGGAGGCAGCTGATCGATGTTTGTCTCTTATTAATGTTTCTAACTCTCTATCCCTCTCTCTTCCTCTCTGTAAAAAATCAATAAAATGTCTTTTTTAAAAGTGGGATGGTTGTTAAAGTTAGGCTTGTGAAATCCAGATGAGGAAATTTCCTTTTAGACTATAAACAAGGCATGGGTATGGTGAGGCTCTTAGCAGGGATGGGGGTGGGGCGGGGGGCAAGTCAGGATGTAAGGATATATCCAGACAGTGTCCTGATGGGTATGAGTAAACAAATGCCAAGCTACTTGTTAAATGCCCAGGGGATGTTCGCAGCCTTTACAGGACTGCCTGTAGTCAGTAGGATTCCCACAGAGATCAATATACAGCAACCAGACAGTGTATGTGTGTGTGTGTGTGTGTGTGTGTGTGCGCACGTGTGTGTACATGTGTGGGCATACTTATGAGAGAGAGAGAGAGAGAGAGAGAGAGAGAGAGAGAATGCAGGCAGGGAGGATAAAGGAATCTGTTTTCCTAAATATTTCTCTCATTTGAAGATCTATCCCACATCAGTTGGTAAAAGTATAATAATCACCAATTAAGAGGAATTATTAATAACCTTAAACTTGTGCTGAGTACTCTGAGAAAACAAAAAGTTACTATATATGGGCCTGGCCTTTGAGGAGGCCTGAAATAAGCCAGTAGAGAAAAGTTCAAGCCTCTAGGGGTCTAGGACAATGCTTCTCAGACATTAATGTGCTTGGGAATCCTCAGGGATCTTATTAAACTGCAGGCTCTGATTCAGCAGGTCGAAGTGGAACCTGAGACTCTGTATCGCTAACCAGTATCCAGGAGACACAATGCTGGCAGTCCCAGGCCACACTGTGAATAGTGATGAGCTAGCTGTTGAGAGGAGGAAGAATGTGCTGTGAGCTGACGTTGTGACCAGGGTAGGCTGTTGGGTGGACATTGAAATATGGGTAAGATGTTAAACCCCCAGACAGGATATGGGGACTGTGTTGTGGTGCATAATAAACAACATATATTTGGCCTTCCTCCCTTTCCTGGCACAGAGCTCTTGAAACCTTGGAATTTCCTAAGTGGTAAGAGGCACAAATGTGTCTTCTGTTAATGAAGTGACTTTAGAAAACCCCTCAGTAACCTAAGGATAGTGACTGGTTGGCAGGGGAATCAAGCTGTGATTAGAGGGTTGGAATTTTAAGTTCTACTCCTTGACCCCTGAGGAGCTAGAGGTTGAATCAATCACCAACAGTCAATGATTTAATCAGCCACGCCTGCCTATGCAGTGAGTAGGCTGTACAAACCCAAAAGGACAGGGTTCAGAGAGCTTCCAGGTTGGTAAGCACATGGGAGCCTGGGGAGAGGGGACTGCTCAGAGCTGGCGTGGGAGCTCTGCACCCTTTCCCCACACCTGTCCTCTGCATCCCTTCCATCCGGCTGTTCCTACATTGTGCCCTTTTATAATAACCTGGCAATACAGTAAGCAAAATATTTCACTGAGTTCTGTGAGCCACTCTAGCAAATAAATCAAACCCAAGTAAGGGATCATTGGTCCCTCTGACCAGGAGGTCAGAAGCCCAGGTGATAAGCTGAACTTGTGATTGGCATCAGAACTGGGGTGGGAGTCAGTCGTGTTGACTGAGCTCTTAACCTGTGGGATCAGATGCTATCTCCGGGTAGACAGTGTCAGAATCTGCTTAAATTGTAGGACACCCAGCTGGTGTCAGAGAATCGCTGCAACATGTTGGGGGGGAATCCACACATTGGAATTGGGAGCAGAATTGTAGGGATATACAGTAAATCTTCACTTATGTCATGGATAGGTTCTTGGAACTTTGACAAAACAATGTATAATGGAAGCAATTTTACCACAGGCTAATTGATATAAACAAGGGTTAATTTCCTATAGTATCTCATTAATGTTTTAACAAAAAAACCATTGAATAAAAAGACATAATTTGAGGACCTGCTGTTTGTGGGAAAGA
>NW_006285041.1:618851-624018 GCF_000327345.1 Myotis davidii
CACTGTGAGCAGAGGCTCAGAGACGGCGGTGCCGAGGGCCTTCTGGGCACAGCAGGCTCCATGGGAAAGCCCTGTGGCCTGAGGAAGGAGAGATGGCCAGGTCTGAAGGGGGATGGATGGCTGGGTGGTGACTTGGTCCTTGGATAAGAGCATGCCATGGGAGGTTTTATTGGTGGTGTTGTTACTGGTGGTGACAAAAGCAGGTGAATGTAGTGGTATTGAACCGGGTGCCTTCCAGCAGGAGAGTGGGAAACAAGCCGTGTTAGCATCCTGGAGGAAGAAAGTGACAAGATGGTAGGCGCTTTGATAGGAATACGGAAGTCAGGAGTCCTGTGTGGAGCTGGTTAATAAATGGGGCTGAAATCTGTGCTGCAAGTACTTTCTCTTCAGCTGAGAGTTTATTTTAAAATCCAAACTTCAAATATTCCGTGACGGTGACATGTGAAAAAAACAGACATGCCCCTCACCTTCTCTGTGAGTCGGGCCCTCATAGAACCAGAGCATTTTGGAGCCCAAGGGTACTGCTCTAGGCCAATGATCTAATCCAACTTCTTCAGTTTGCAGATGGGGCCAGGGGCCCAGGAAGTGGAAGAGACTGTTTTCAGGACAGAGTACACATAGATGACAAGGAGAGGGTAAGATTTGGGAATCTTTCAACTTTCAATGCAGGGGGTCTAACTCTTCTTTTTGCCTATTATTTTGAAGTCTCTAATCATTTAGTGATCGTTGATATTTCCTTTGCAGACTTCCTCTCAACTGACTTTACCTGCCCATCCATCTCCAGTCCTGGCCAGTAGGCTGAGGCCCTAGGAAAAGAGAGCTTCTGCCCTGGGGCTTCTCCCGTGGCCCCTGGTGCAGGGGCCCCACCCTGCTGTCGCCTGCAGGATGTTTGCCTTCTTTCCCCTGTGGATCAGAAGCAGACTAGCAAAGCTGGTGCCCAGGCCAGAGGCCTCCTGACCAGGGGCCTTGGAGCTAGGCAGCCCTGTTCTGCATCTCTCCACCCCCAATCCCAGCTGCTGGCTGTGAGCAGTGCCCTTCTCATATGCCTAGTCCTGTGGTCCACAGCCTTATAACTACCAGGTAGTTAGCACCTACCTTTGGGTAACCAACTTGCCCCTGTTTGGCAGGGACTATCTCAGCTGTAAAATCACAGGCCTCACATCCCAGGAGTCCTCTGTCCTGAGCAAAATGAAGCACTTGTCAATTTTCTCATTTATCAAAGGTGGTAACATTTTGTATCTTACAAAGTGGTTTGGGGAACTTTAAGGAAATAAAAATATAAAACAGTTGGCCCAGAGCAGGAACTCAATAAATGCTCTTTCCTCTCTCCTTCCATGCCAGGTTTCCTAGTGCCATTGGCCCCTCACATCTCCAGCGTGGGGCGCAGTGAGCGCCGTTCTCCACAGTGGCCCAATGTCACTGCCGGAGGGAGGGAAGGAGGCGGAGCCCACATAGGTGTTCCTACAGCATTGGAGGACTGAATCTTAGATTTGGGTCCAAATGGCACACAGTGTGCTGAGCCAGGAACATCCCGCTCCCAGACAACCCTGCCCACTCCAGCAGCCCCTATGAGGGGACTCTAGTGCAAGTGACGTAGCTCTGTAGAGTTGACCATGAGAAACTGATCATGTGAAAGCAAAACACAGAAGCAAGGAAGGACAAATGACTATTTAGACCACACAAAACATTTATTGATGTACTTATCATATAGTCATTTATTTATTTAGTATTTTTAATGTTTATTTTTAATTGCAGTTTGCATTCAGTATTATTTTGTATTCGCTTCAGAGGTCCAGCATAGCAATTAGAAATCATATGTTTTACAAAGTATCCCCTCACCGATATTTCAGTTACCCACTTGGCCCCATACATAGTTATTACAATATTGTTGACTATATTCCCTGTGCTTTACTTTACTTTGCATGACTATTTTGTAACTACCAATTAGTACTTCTAATGCCTTCACATTTTTCACCTAGCTCTTCCACCGCCCTCCCATCTGGCATCCATAAGTCTATTCTCTGTATTTATAAGTCTGTTTTAATATTGTTTGCTCATTTATTTTGTTCTTTAGATTCCACATGTAAGTGAAATCATATGGTATTTGTCTTTCTCTAGCTGACTTATTTCACTTAGCATAATACTCTCTTCAGTCCATCCATACTGTCAAAATAGCAAGATTTTATTATTTTTATGGTCAAATAATATTCATTGTATGTATGTTCCACAACTTTTTTATCTGCTTGTCTCTTGATGGGGACTTGGATTGCTTTTATATCTTAACTATTGTAAATAATGCTGCAATGACCATAGGATTGCATATATTTTTTGAATTATTATTTTGGTGGATTTTGGATATACTATACCAGAAGTGAAATCACTGGGTCACAAGGAAGTTCCATTTTTAATTTTTTTTTAATATATTTTATTGATTTTTCACAGAGAGGAAGGGAGAGAGATAGAGAGTTAGAAACATCGATGAGAGAGAAACATCGATCAGCTGCCTCCTGCACATCTCCCACTGGGGATGTGCCCGCAACCCAGGTACATGCCCTTGACCAGAATCGAACCTGGGACCTTTCAGTCCGCGGGCCGATGCTCTATCCACTGAGCCAAACCGGTTTTGGCCATTTTTAATTTTTGAGGAACCTCCACACTGTTTTCCACAGTGGCTACACTAATCTGCATTCCCACCAAGACTGCACTAGGGTTCCCTTTTCCCAGCATCTTCTTCATCACTTGTTATTTGTTGTTTCATTGATAATAGCCTTCCTGACAGGTGTGAGGTGATGCCTCATTGTGATTCTAATACGCATTTCTCTGATGATTAGTGATGTTGAGCATCTTTTTATATATCTATTGGCCATCTCTATGTCCTCTTTGGAGAAGTATCTATTGAAGTCCTTTGCCCATTTTTAAATTGGATTATTTGTCTTTTGAGTTTTATAAATCCCTAATAAATTTTGAATATTAACCTCTTATCAGGTGTATCAGCAAATATGTTCTCCCATTCAGTGGGCCATCTTTTCATTTTGTTGATGGCTTCCTTTGCTGAGCAAAAACTTTTTAATTTGATATAGTCCCATTTGTTTTAGTTTTGTTTCCCTTGACCAAGAAGATATGTAAAAAAAAAATATTGCTAAGAGAAATGTCAGAGATTTTAATGTCTATGTTTTCTTCTGGGAAAAGTCTTACATTTAAGTCTTTACTCCATATTGAGTTTATTCAAGTCTTACATTTAAGTCTTTATTCCATATTGAATTTATTCGTGTATATGGTATAAGAAGGTTGTCTAGTTTCTTTCCTTTTTTTTTTTTTTTTTTGCATGTATTTGTCCAATTTTCCTAACACCATTTATGGAATAAACTATCTTTATCCCATTTTATGTTCTTGCCTCCTTTGTCAAATATTAATTGACCATATAGGCATGGGTTTATTTCTGGAACCTCTATTCTATTCCACTGATCTATATGTCTGTTTTTATGCTAGTAACATGCTGTTTTGATTAATATGGCCTTGTAGTATATTTTGATATAAGGTAGCATGATTCCTCTAATTTTGTTCTTTCTCAAGATTGCTGTGGCTATTTAGGGTTTTTTGTATTTTCATACAAATTTTGAATTATTTGTTCTACTTCTGTGAAAAACACCAATGGTATGTTGATAGGGATTACATTAAATCTATAGATTTCTTTGGATAGTAATCTATAGTATTGCTTTTAACTATCTTAATTTTTCCTATCCATGAGCACAGGACATGCTTCCATTTATTTGTATCTTCTTCAATTTCTTCCTTCAATGTCTTATAATTTTTGAGTACAGGTCTTTTACATCCTTGGTTAAATTTATTCCTAGGTATTTTTTATGCAGTTGTAAGTGAGATTTTTTTAATTTCTCTGATAATTTATTATTAGCATATAAAATGCAACCTATTTCTTAATATTTATTTTGTATCCTGCTACTTTACTGAATTAGTTCTAATAGTTTTTTTGGTTGAATCTTTAGGGTTCTCTATATAAAATATCATATCATCTGCAAATAATGAGTTTAACCTCTCCCTTTCCAATTTAGATATCTTTTATTTCTTCTTATTGTCTCATTGCTATAGCTTGAATTTCAGTACTTGTTGAATAAGAGTGGTGGAAGTGAATATACTTGTCTAGTTCCTGATCTTAAGGGAAATGTTTTTAGTTTTACCATTGAGTATGATGTTAGCTGTGCGTTTGTCAGACATGTACTTTATTATGTTGAGGTATATTTTTTCTATTTCCCCTTTGTTTGTTGGGATGTTTTTAATTACTGCTTCAGTTTCATTGTTTGTAATTGGTCTGTTCCGATTTTCTGTTTTTTATTCAGTCTTAGGAAATTATACATTTCTAGTAATTTATTCGTTTCTTCCAGATTGTCCAATTTGTTGGTATATAGTTGTTCATAATATGTTTCTACAATCCTTTGTATTTCTGTGGTGTCAGTTGTTATTTCTCTTCTTTTATTTCTGATTTTATTTATTTGGGTCCTCCCTCTTTTTTTCTTGATGAGTAAGATGGAAGAGTTATCAATCTTGTTTATCCTTTCAAAGAACTAGCTCTTGGTTTCACTGATCTTTTGTATTATTTTTTTAAACTCTTATTTTATTTCCAGTCTGTTTTGTTGGGTTTTTTTCCTGTTCACTTTGGGCTTTCTGTGTTGTTCTTTTCTTAGTTCCTTTGGGTGTAAGATTAGACTGCTTATTTGAGATTTTTCTTGGTTCTTGAAGAAGTCTGTAATGCTCTGAATTTCTCTCTTAGAACTGCTCTTGCTATGTCCCTTCGATTTTGGGTTGTTGTGTTTTCATTTTAATTTGTCTCAAGGTATCTTTTGACTTCTTCCTTGAGCTCATTGTTAACCGATTCATTGTTTAGTAACATGTTATTTAGCCTCCACGTGTTTGTGTGTTTTTCAGTGTTTTTCTTGTAGTTGATTTCTAGTTTCCTACCACTGTGGTTGAAAAAGATGCTTGAGATGGTTTCAATCTTCTTAAATGTATTGACGCGTGTTTTGTGGCCTAACATGTGGTCTATTCTGGAAAATGTCCCATGCATACTTGAGAAGAATGTATGTTCTGCATTTGGAGATAAAATGCTCTGAAAATATATACATCCACTTGGTCTGTGTCATTTAAGGCCACT
>NW_006285041.1:624088-628209 GCF_000327345.1 Myotis davidii
CTGTCTGGATTGTCAATGGGGTGTTAAATTCTCCTACTATGATTGTATTACTGTCAGTATCTCCCTTTATGCCTATCAATATTTGCTTTATACATTTAGATATTCCTATGTTGGATGCATAAATGTTTACAACGGTTATTTTTCCCTTGTTGAATTGATCTCTCTATCATTACGTAATGCCCTTCTTTGTCTTTTGTTATAGACTTTGTTTTACAGTCTTTCTGTCTTATGTAAGTCTTGTTACCCAAGCTTTTATTTTGTTTCCATTTGCATTAAATATCTTTTTCCATTCCTTTACTTTCAGTCTGTGTGTGTCTTTCATTCTGAGGTGGGTCTCTTGCAGACAGCATATATATGGGTATTGTTTTCTTATCCATTCAGCTACCCTATGCATTTTTATTGGAGCAACTCATCCATTTACATCTAAAATTATTATTGATACATAAATAGTTATTGCCAATTTTATTCTTCATGTTTCTCTCTCTCTCTCTCTCTCTCTCTCTCCCTCTTAAAGAATGCCCTTTAACATTTCTTCTAATACTGGTGTGTTGATGACATACTCTTTTAGCTTTATTTATTTACTTTTTAATCCAGAAAAAAAAGTGTTTTCTTCCTAATGGAAAGACATAGGAGCTGCTTAGGTAAAAGAGATTCCTTTTCATTTTTTTATAGGATTATAGCCTGAACATTAGCAAAGAACCTTAAATAAGCCCCTCCAAGCCCTTTCCAGGTGGCACGTGTTTGTAGAGGAAACTGTCCATGACAATCTTCTACTTGCCTCATGTTTGAGAAGATGGTAGGTGAACCCCAACACTGAAATTAGGTGAAATGTTTATATGTCTGCAGTTTCTAACAGCAGTCTTGACTTCAAATATTCTGTGTAGTTGCCCCCACAAACAAATATTTGCCCAGGTTGCAAATTTGAATTTAGAAAATGTGGCCAGGGAAACATAGGTCCACTGTGTTTAGCGGCCCCATCAGTCCTAGCTTTAAAAGTTGGGCCTGAAAGACCCTTGCCGAGTCGCAGACTGTGCCCTTCAGGCACTAATAGAAAGCCAGCATTAACTACTTACTTTTAAAGGTTTACTTTCTTTGTAGAGCTGTAAGCCTAGGCCTTTCCAAAAAGTGCACATGTGCTGTCTCTGAGACTGTCAGCAGTTACTGGGCCCCTGCAAAAATTTTCCAACATAGGAGTAAGTCTCTTGGAACATTCAGTAGCAGTTTTCCTTTTGGTTTTGATGTTTTGCTTTAGACTCCCATACCCAGCCTGTTGGGTCCTATCATGGGAATAAGAGAGGCAGTGAAGGTGTACTTGAGCCAAGTAGCAGCATGGAAATCCCTCTACACTCTGAGAAATCAAGATCCAAATGTTCAAATCCCAGCAGGTCTGAATACCACTTAGCCCCACAGCAGGGAAAAAGAGTATATGTTGGAGCATTCTACTGACTGAAGAGCTCCCTGTGCAAAATTCAGTTATCTCAACAGGCAATATGGTTGCCCATTCCTTTAAGAAAACAGTCGTTTTGCTAAAGAGCAAAACTTCACACATAAGTCACATTAGTTTATTCAGTTACCTTTATCAAGAACTATCTAGTTGTTTTCTGTTTTTACTTTCTTGCATAAATTATTTAGCTTTCATTTGAAATATCATTTTGACTTTAAGTATTTGATAACGATGATGTCTTTAGGTATATTTATCACCTAAACAATAATAGAAGCAAAGTCAAGTGACTAACAATTAAGTGGAGCATAAAGTTCTCTCTCTGTGGCCAAAGAGTTCTCACTTGAAGTACTTTTATTATCCTAGCTGGGCAAGTGGTGGTTAGGATTCAGGTTTTCTCCTGAGTGCCTCGTAAAGAAGATAGTAACTTTGGCACCTTCCAACTGTAACAAGAAACTATTTTGTAAAAGGCTACCCTCAAGAATGCATACTTTCGTTTCTCTCACTCACATGTAACTAAATTTAAAGATGTATAATAATTAGTGTTGTGTTACCAGCAGTGGTTCTCAAACTTTGGTATGCATTAGACTCTCCTGGGGAACTTCCTATTTCAAAGGAAGTCCCCAGAGGCTCTATATTCCTTTCTGATACACCAATGTTGGAGAACCATGACCAGACCCTGCATCCACTTGCTACAGAATAACCAAAGCCCAGAGTTCTCAGCTGTCCACACGCTGACGCCAATCAAATCAGACCAGTGTCTGAGTTTTCAGGAGTACGTCTCCAATGCTTAATTACAACCACAGACTCAGATGCAAACAGGCTCCTAGAGAGCTGGAATCTGCTCATGTATCTGTGTGCTGTGTACAGACAGGCTCTGGTGATAATGTTTTCATCATAGCTTCCAGAAGACTCATTCTATGGGAAGATGATCATCAGAGAGAGCAAGTCAAGCCACACCAAGGGCAAAAAAAGGTCTGAGTCTCAGCTTCTCTAAAGCTAGGATTTCAGTCAATTAATAAAACTCACTCTGGCCCATCAGCAGATGAGTGGATTAAAAACAAACAAACCAAAAAATGGTGGTACATTTACACAATAGAATACTATGTGGCAGTAAAAAAGAAGGAACTCTTACTATTTGCAACAGCATGGATGGACCTGGCGAATATTATGCTAAGTGAAATAAGCCAGTCAGAGAAAGATAAGTGTCACATGATCGCACTCATATGTGGAATCTAATGAAAAAAAATAAATAAACTGATGAACAAAATAGATCCAGAGACATACAACCATCAATAGACTGATGAATTTCAGAGGGAAGGTGGAGTGTGGGGTATATGGGGGAGAGATTAATCAGGGAACTTATATGCATATATGCATGCTTGTGGACACAGACAATACTGTGGCAAAGGCTTGCAAGGGGCAGGTACGGGGAAGAGGGGGTCAATGGAGAAAAAAAGCTGATATCTGTAATACTTTCAATAATAAAGATAAATTTTAAAAAATGAAACTCACTCTGCAATCACAGGGCTGTGAGACACAGAAGGTCATTGTAATAAAAGCTGGTGTGGCATTTTCCTCCCTGGAGACTGTAGGAGTTCAGAGAGCCCTCTCTCTGGAGTAGTTTAAAGCACAGATCGGGCTGCACAGATGTGACTTGAAATTCTGTGACCTTCAGAGAGAATTGGTTTGCTTCCTGGAGTGGCTTAGAACATTTTCTCCATCCTGTAGCACTGGGTCAAACAGGTCTATACAATGGAGATGCAACTTCTCTCAAGAAGGAATAGGAAATGTGGAGAAAGACCATGAAGGCAGAAAATACTCTGGACCTTGACAGAATTTCTGCTCCCAAGATAATTTTTCCTGCTAATCCCCAACATAAAGAGCAGACCAATAATTGTTTGCTTTCCAGAAAACGAACATGTTTACTAAACTATGGTTTTAAATGAGGTACGTAGAAAGCAGGTGTCGGACTCTCATAGCCAGTTAGCCTGAAGGTCAAATCACCCCCGACAACAATCAAGGCTTAACTACAACAAGACTGCGCACAAAGACCACTAGGGGCTGCACCAAGAAAAGATAAAAAAAATGAGGAGACAAAGAAACAGGACGGAAATGTCAGAAATGGAAGATATAGAGCTCAAAACCACACTTTTAAGGTCTCTCAAGAACTGTCTAGAAGCTCCCGATAAACTTAGTAAGGCCCTCGAAAAGACTGGTGAGACCGCCGATAAATGTAGTGAGATCCTCAAGAAATCTAATGAGACCCTCGATGTTGTGATAAAGGACCAACTAGAAATTAAGCATACACTGACTGAAATAAAGAACATTATACAGACTCCCAACAACAGACCAGAGGAGCGTAAGAATCAAGTCAAAGATTCGAAATCCGAAGAAGCAAAAAACACCCAACTGGAAAAGCAAAATGAAAAAAGAATCTGAAAATACGAAGATAGTGTAAAGAACCTCTGGGACAGCTTCAAGCGTACCAACATCAGAATTATAGGGGTGCCAGAAGATGAGCCAGAGCAAGATATTGAAAACCTATTTGAGGAAATAATGACAGAAAACTTCCCCCGCCTGGTGAAAGAAATAGACTTACAACTCCAGGAAGCACAGAGAACCCCAAACAGAAGGAATCCAAAGAGGACCACACCAAGACACATCATAATTAAAACCC
>NW_006285041.1:628252-632574 GCF_000327345.1 Myotis davidii
CTAGCAATCTTTTAAGAAGAGGAAGAAGAAGAAAAAGGTAAAGATACAAATTATGAACAACAAACATGCATCTATCAACAAGTGAATCTAAGAATCAAGTGAATAAATAATCTGGTGATCATAATAGAATCAGGGACATAGAAAGTGAATGGACTGACTATTCTTGTGGGAGGAAAGGGGCGTGGGAGATGCGGAAAGAGACTGGACAAAAATCGTGCACCTATGGATGAGGACAGTGGGTCGGGAGTGAGGGCGGATGGTGGGGCGGGAACTGGGAGGAGGGGAGTTATGAGGGGAAAAAAGAGGAACAAATGTAATAATCTGAACAATAAAGATTTAATTTTTAAAAAAAAGTAAAAAAAAAGAAAAGAAAGCAGGTGTCATCCTTACTCCAGTTGAAAAGACCCATGAAGCAGATACTTGCCATATGGCTCATTTCCCAGTAGGAGCATCTCTTGGTGGCCATGGATTTCTTCACAAATCACAGAAAACAGAGTTCTGTAGAGGAGACAAGAAAGAATGCTGAAGTCCCTGGCAAGTCTGTTCAGAGAAGACTCTAGACTTCATTTCTACACATTCAGAAACACTTTGACTACAAACCCATACAAAAGTCTTATCAAGAACCTGGATGCTGGAAATTTAAATTTTGCACAACAAAAATAAAGCTTTACAACAACGTCTAACAGCAGTCATCTTCTAGAGGTGACACTATTATAGCCATTATCATTCTCTGTTTCACAGCTAAAGAAGAAAGGAAGACTGACAAGTAGAAGGCTGCCCATCAAAATGTAGAAGGAATGAATTTGAGGTCACACGAAGCTGAGTTTGAGACCTGGTTCCACCATCTTCCAGCAGTGTGGCCTCAGGAAAAGTTGTTTAACTTCTCCAGACCTTAGTGTTTTCATCTGTAAAATTAGGAGAGTAGAAGTATCTCCCTCATTCACTTGCTGGGAGGATTAAATTCAATGACATGATGTTTGGAGCCTGACACACAAAGAAGGTACTCAGTAATGTCAGCATTTGGGGGTGGGGGGGCTCTATATGGGAACAAGACCACATTACATTTCAAGCAAAATTCTCAAGTCATTGGAAAGTTGGTAATGTAAGAAAGAAAATGAAGGCATAGAACAGCCGTGGGCAAACTACGGCCCACGGACCGGACCCGGCCCATTTGAAATGAATAAAACTAAAAAAAAAAAAAGACCGTACCCTTTTATGTAATGATGTTTACTTTGAATTTATATTAGTTCACACAAACACTCCATCCATGCTTTTGTTCCGGCCCTCCGGTCCAGTTTAAGAACCCATTGTGGCCCTCGAGTCAAAAAGTTTGCCCACCCCTGTCATAGAAGGTGGTGGAAGTATCCTGCCTGTTATTTCTTCTAAAAAAATACATAGGGAAGTTCATTATTTTCTGAACATCTGAACTACATGTCCGACTGTCCCCGGCATTATTGGAGATCTAAAATATGGTCCCCGCCCTAGAAGAAGCTATAATCAAATTGTATAGACAAACCATACAATCATCTAACTGTATAGACAAAGAAAATTTAAGTATAAAACCAAATGATATGTTCAGTGAAGAAAGAATGAGAGGAATGAGATAGTGTAAGCTTGAGAAAAGCATTCTGAAGGTGGGGGATAGGGGAAGATCTTGCGTAGAATCAAGGGTCTCACCTCTGTGTTTACATCAGTCACCATGAGACACTCAAGTCTCCCAGACCATGCCCCACCCCCTGCGTAGTTCCCACAAGCCCACTCAATCTCACCGCCTTTCTAACCCGTCAAACCCCCTGCCCTCTGCCCTCTAATCTCATAATCTGAAACACTGAAATCTTCCAAACCTCTTCTCTGAGAGTCCTTTTCACCTTCTTGCTGTAATCCACACCTTGTTCCACCTTTCGAAACAGATTCCCCTACAGCCCTCTCAAGCAGTAGCTCTTACACACACACACACACACACACACACACACCTGAGTTACCTACCAGGCTAGGTTCCTCATGCCTCTTCCAGTGTCTGCTCCCAAACCTTGAGATTCTAAAGCTCTCAGGCCAGAACTCTTTGTTGGTGTCACCTACACACATCCAGGACCTATTCCCAGTTCTTGAAGGGTTCTGCACTGGGCTGATTGTCACTCTCTTCAACATATCTTCTATGATAGGATAATGTGCTCCTCCTACCCTACCTCCCAAAGTTGTCCACACACTAGTTCTTGGAACTTGTGAATATTACATGGTGATATGGACTGGATTGTGTCCCCTGCCCACCCCCTCCCCCCCAAAAAAAATTTCCTATGTTAAAGCCCTAATCCTCAGTACAGTGGGGTCTTGACTTAGGAGTTTAATTCGTTCTGTGATGGAGCTCGTAACTCAAATTACTCATATGTCAAATCTTAAAGTGAACGAGTGAGACACATGATGCTGGGCTGATGTTGTGGCATTCACTGTGACGTTCGCTGCGCCAACTCAAAGCAAAAAATCGGCCATGAGATGGCTCGTATCTCGAAAAACTCGTTAGTCGGGACACAGTACTTCATACTGTGACTGTATTTGGAAATCGGGCCTTTAAAGAGATGATTAAGTTAAAAATGAGGCCATCAGGATGGGTGTTACTCCAATCAAACTGGTGTCCTTATAGAAAGTGGAAATTTGGACACACAGAGAGACAGCAGAAATGTGCACACACAGAGGAAAGACCATGTAAGGACACAGGGAGAAGGTGACCCCCTGCAAGGCAAGGAGAGAGACCTCCGGAGAAACCAAAGCTGCAGACACTTTAATCTTAGACTTTTAGCCTCCAGAACAGAGAAATAAATTTCTGTTGTTTAAGCCACCCAGTCTGTGGTATTATGTTATGGTAGCTTGACAAGACTAACACACACACGTGGCAAAGGGAAAGGTTGCAGATGAAATTAAGGTTGCTAATGAACTGACCTTAAAACAGAGATTATCCTGAATTATGTTGGTGGGTTCAATGTAATCATAAAGATCCCTAAAAGTGGGAGAGGAAGGCAGAAAGGTCAGAGTAATATGATGAGAGAAAAATGAGGCCCACCGTTGCTGGCTTTGAAGTGAGGGAAGGAGTCATAAGCCAAGGAGGCACATGGATTCTGGAAGCTGGAAAGGGCAAGGAACCCAATTCTCTCATATGGCCTCTGGGAAAAACACAGCCCTGCTGACACCCTTATTTTAGCCCATGAGATCTGAGTTGGTATTCCATCCTACAGAAAAGAAAGATTATCAATCTGTGTTATTTAAACCACTAAATTTTTGATAATTTGTTATAGCAACAATAGGACACTCATATAACCCTTGTCACAAGCCTTGGAGATTTTGATGTTTTGTTGTTGTTTTTTTAATTAAATCTTTATTGTTGAGATTATTACATTTGTTCCTCTTTTTTCCCCCCACAACTCCCCTCCACCCAGTTCCCACCCCACCCTCCGCCCTTACTACCCACCCCTGTCCTCATTCATAGGTGTGTGATTTTTGTCCAGTCTCTTCCCGCATCCCCCTCGCTCTCCCCCCCTCCAAAGAATAGTCAGTCCATTGCTTTCTATGCCCCTGCTTCTATTATGATAACTCATACATAGCATATGGCATCTCTGAGCTCTTAGTTTTATTTCCTAAATCACCAAGGTTAGGAAGGATTCTGAAGCCAGCTGTGTGAGTTTCTTTCTCTTGCTGCTTTTAAGATTCTCTCTTTGTCTTTTGCTCTTGGCATTTTAATTATGATGGGTCTTGGTTTTTCTTCTTTGGATTCCTTTTGTTTGGGGTTCCCTGTGCTTCCTGAACTTGTAAGTCTATTTCTTTCACCAGGTAGGGGAAGTTTTCTTTCATTATTTCTTCAAATAGGTTTTCAATATCTTGCTCTTTCTCTCCTTCTGGCACCCCATAATTCTGATGTTGGTACGCTTGAAGCTGTCCCAGAGGCTCCTTACACTATCTTCGTATTTTTGGATTCTTTTTTCATTTTGCTTTTACATAGAGTAGACAATCCACCCAATACCTTCCATTCCGTCAGTTCCTTTAGTTTCTTTCCTCCAAAGACCATATTCTGCACCCTCCTCCTTCAGGCCCCATGCTCATGACCTTGTCATTGCTTCTAACTGTAGATAACTGTTCCATAATCTCACTCTCAAGCATCACATGCTTCAATTTCTACATCTCTTATCATCCTACCTCACTTCCGTAGGTCCTGAATCCAGACTCCAAAAGTCCTTCAGGTTTACTTTATCTTACATTCACTCTCTTCCCAGTTGAGATGTCATTGGCCATAAATATAACTATTCCTGACATTTACCCTCATTATCTTTACTCTT
>NW_006285041.1:632594-636153 GCF_000327345.1 Myotis davidii
TCTTTCCCTCGCTGGCTCATGTGGAAAAACCAATACCTGGAAAAATCCAGTGCTCCACCTACTCCATACCTGTACCCAAGCATCTGACCTGACTGGAGGAAAACATTCTGCCAGGCTCCTCAGTCTCAGTTTAAATTCATGACTAACAATCTCAAGACGCCCCTCAGTGCTGCCAGGTAGTCCTACCACATTACCCTCCATCCACTCTCTCAGTCTCTTGGTTGCATAGTTCATACCTGAAAACTGAGCCATCACCTCATATAGGAAGCCCTTTGACCTCTCTTCTGGCCACACCAAACCAGATGAGGTGCTTCTCAACAGGACTGTTAAAATGTTCTATGCATATTGTTGCATTTACCACTTTGGATTGTAATTATCCATACATCCACTGGATGGTGAGATCCCAGAGGACAAGTGCTTTTCCGTGCCCTGCAGTAAGTCCAGTGTCCAGCACAGAGCAGGTACTCAGTAAATGTTTGAAGAATGGACAAAGAAACAAATGAATGAACCAACAAAGTTGATGGAAAAAGACTTTGAAGAAGCGAGATGACATACAACATTATATGATGGGAATTCAACCTCTGAACCACTTTTTCAACCAGTGTGCCTTGAGAATTTTTAAAACATGCAATACCTGACTATTTAGTCAGGTGTACTAACCTCTTTTCCCTTATATTGCCAATTAAAAAATGACAATAGCCTATAATAGCCATCTGGTGTAAATAAAATTATAGCATTTTTTGTCAGAATATATTTTTTGATGTTCCTCAGAATTTAAGTAATTAGTTTATGTGTGCCTGAGATGAAAATGGTTGAAAATTGCTGGTTTGGAGGGTGACCTTGACTTCAGAGCAATATTTTTTGCTATTTTGGTGGATTCATTATTATATTTATTATAATAATTATTACCTTTAATAATAATTATAATAATTTTAACACAAGTTGTTTAGAACATAAGAAAGATACTGGAAAGGAAAAACATCCACCTTGAAAGAAACCCATTAAAATTGGCCACTTTCATACATATTTTTTTGGATTTGAACAATTAAGCCCGATTAGAGGGAATGGAGAGATGTATGATCCAAAGTCAGGAAATGAAGGCCTATAGGCTCACAGGTATACTTGTGCAAACCACTATTCTTCCTGAGCCTTCCTCCCAGACAATGGATATTATTATACCTGCATTCCCCTCCCCAGACCTTACTGCATTAGGTAATGCCTATAACTAGACTGTGCTCCCTGGAGAGTGGGTACGAGCAAAAATTATACTGTTGGAATAGCTGCAAGACCATAATAAACTAATGGTCTTTTTTAAAAATCGTAAACCTCATGATTTGACCCAGCCAAGCTGTGAGGATGTCCCTCATGATTTGACCCAGCCAAGTTGTGAGAAATGCAGCTAATCAGCCTAAGACTTATAGAATAGCAAATGGAAACATTAGAATGTTGGCTGCTTTTTACTAGAAAGAAAGTAAAATGCAAAAATACAGAACACACAGTTTCTCTGGGCCACACTTTTGAGCTTTCAATGGTGAACATTTACTTGTCAAAAAAAACATTTATTCAGCATCTGCTAAGTGCCAGGCACAGTGCTGGACTAGGCCAATATAGATGAAGATGATGAGCCATAGTACCTTCTCTAGAGATACTCAGAGTGTGGTGGGGTGGGGAAGACACGGGTAGAAACAAACCACCACAATAAGCATGCCAACCCCTCCTGAGGAGGTATTATAATAACAAGAATGGCATCTATCAATATTTCTAGTTCTCCTTCCAGGCAGGGACAAGCTGCTTTGGTCAATAAATGTTAGAGAAAATGATACGGGGAAAAAAGTATTTCACTGTCCACGTGAGACTCTTCAGAGTTTTCATCTATCTTGGTGATTGTAGAAGTGTGAGCTAAAATTAAGAGCAATACTGAGCCAACATATGAGGTCCGCCTCCCAAATTTACAATAAACTTTGCATCAACAAGAATATATCTTTGTTGTTTTAGACCCGTAAGATGTAGGAAGTGCTTTTTATCCACCTGTTCTGACTAATTCAGATATCTACTGAGTGCTTTGTGAGTAGAGCGGGAACTGAAATGAAAGAAACATTCACAGTGGAGGTGACACTTGAGCTAAATGAAAGGGCTCGGGGAATAGTAAGCAGTCTGCCTGGTGTATGTGCATGTATACAATGTGAGGAATTTCAATGTCTAAAGAGATTCAGGACCAAGGGCATTGAAGGTCATGCCAAGGAAAGGAGTTTGGATTGATTCCAATGAACTACTCTGTCCCAAAGAGTGGCTGAGGGCCAGCGTGCTTATGTCAAGGCCTTTTGGATGGTTCTCCAACAGAGAGAAATAATATCTAATCATGTAGTGAAAAATTTTATTCTCTTAATTTTTTTAGAATTTCTAATGCATCAAGGAGGAAGTCTCAGGGTGATGCTCCTCACCTCACTTGAAATAATAGCCCAGTGGGTTACAAGGCCTACAACAACTTGAGCTCATTTAGTGCTCTTCTCTCGGGCACTCCCCTGAAGCCATACCAGGCTCCTTGATGTTCCTTGAACCCCAGGACCTTTCCATTCTCCATTCTCATGCATGGAATGCTCTTCCCTGGATCTTTTGGCTCACTCTCTCACTTCTTCAAGTATTTGTGCAAGTTTCATTTTACCAGTGATACGCTCCCTGGCACCAGCTACATAAAATTATAACCCCTTCTCTGATACTACATACTTTTTAAACTTATTTTGTTTAGCATATGTCCATCCCCACTAAAATATCAGTTCATCAGTCGCAGGGATGCTTGACATGTTGTTCACTACTGAATTCCCAGCTTTTCAGATAAACAACAGGTGTGCAAACAATATTTGCTGAATGAATACCTAGCTAAAATGTGTTCATCTCCATTTTTATCAGAGGATTGCATCAGGATTAGAAATGTTGGAAGGCATCAATATCAACTTAGAATGGGAAATTGTATATGTCATGGATAATTGTTCAAAATATAAAATTATGAAATTCATACAAAAATAAAATAACCGGTATCAAACATTTTATTTAGCTAATTAATGAGTGAACTAGTAGACGTTATAACTAGTTCAAAGGAGAACTCAATACATAACAGATAAGTAGTACCCAGATGAATATATAAGTAAATATAAAACTACTCAATATCAACAGGGTAATAATCCATTCCATTCTATCAGATAAAATTAATTTGCCTCTCTACTGACAAGAATTGCGTATACTACATAAATTTCTAATACATAAGTTTTCTATAACTTTTTTTATAATTAAATCTTTATTGTTCAGATATTACATTTGTTCCTCTATTTTCCCCCCCATAACTCCCCTCCTTCCAGTTCCCACCCCACCCTCCGCCCTCACTCCCCACCCACTGTCCTCATCCATAGGTGTCCAGACTCTTCCTGCATGTCCCACACCCTTTCCCCCCCACCAAGAATAGTCAGTCCACTCCCTTTCAATGCCCCAGATTCTATTATAATTACCAGTTTATTCTGTTCATCAGATTATTTATTCACTTCATTTTTAGATTCGCTTGTTGACA
>NW_006285041.1:637215-643371 GCF_000327345.1 Myotis davidii
CAACAGCGCCCTGAGCCGCCAGCCCGCTCCTCGCGCACCTCCGCACCTTTGTATTTTCCGCACTGCGCCTCCTCTGAGTCTCGGTATGCTGGTCTCTTTCCTTCTAGTTGAAGAATTTCCCCTCAGCCAGCTTTCCTGTGGTTCTGGGTGATGTCCGTTCCGTCTTTTAGTTATATTTTTGAAGTGGTTGTTCGAGGCAGCAAACTCCGGTGTTTACCTATGCCGCCATCTTGGTTCTCCTCCCCGACTAGGACTCATAAGTTTTCTATAACTTATAGTGTTAGAATTTGCTCAAAGACAATGAAAAGCATAAAACGGGGCAACACACAAGATAACCAGTAAACATTTTTGCCCATTTTAAAATCTTTCACAACTTTTTCAGACATTTAAAATTTTTTTGCATTTAATTTTATAGAGAATATCCTATTTATAAGAAATGGTACTGGTTTCACATTTATATTAATGATATTGTTTTCTTTAAACATAAACTTTTTATTTTTAGAAGACTAACATTTTAAAGAAAAATATTAGAAAAGTATAGACCCATGTGCCGCAAACTTGACTATGCATACAAATCACTTGAGAATCTTGTTTCAATGCCGATTCTGACTAAGGAGGTCTGGGGTGGAGCCTGAGGTTCTGTAATCCCAGAAAACTCACATGTGATGTCTCTGCTGATGGTTCACGAACCACGCTTTAAGTAGCAAAGGCAGTATTGGCGCTAGGATAAGGCAAAAAAAAAAAAATCATATTTTGAGTAAAGTTTGAGAAACTGCTCTGGGCTATTGAATCAGGTGTCTTGAAAGGTTTCAACAGAGAAATGACAGGATCAGGTTTGCCCGTTGGGATCATGATTTTACCTACAGAAGGAGGCTCTAAAGGAAGAGGGAAGCCACTCTCCTCCTCTGGTGCAGGAATGGTGGGAACAAGAACACTAACAAAGGTACTCCCTCAGCAGCTGGTGGTGTTTTATTGTTGTTATTGTTGTTGTTCAAGAACTTGATCATTTCTTTATAATCTGCTGTTTCATGAACACTGCATTCCTTCAGATAAGCTTCTTCTGTGACATTTGGTGGGAAATAGGTCTTCACACCTCAAATCACAGGTGCAGTCTTCTCTGCTTATGTCAATAGACTCTTATAAGTGCAAATGGCAATGACTCAATCTTTGGCAAATTTGAACCTAACAGAATTCTTTTCAGCTATAAAAATAAGAATTTTAGAGTTTAATGGCTTCCTTGAGTGATTTCTCCTCCTCTTATCCAAATTTGGCATCATAAGAAACCATCTTCCATAGAACTCTGGAGCACTTTTCTTCAGTAGTTCAGAACACCCCTAAGATACACAGCAATCAGGCCAACCCACTTGCAGATAAATTTCTACTGGACTACTAATCCAAAATGCTGACTACTAATCCTGGCATGTTAGGTGTTGAGGGGAAAGCCATATCAAGCAGAGTAAGATGACTGGCTAAAGACAACACTTATTTTTTTAAAGATTTATTGAGATATTACCCATTTTAAGTATATAGCATGATTAATTTACATAACATATACAATTATATTGCCATTACCTCAATTCACATTTAGCATACTTCCATCACCTTAAAGTTTCCTAGCTATTTGTAGTTAATACCCAGCCCCATTCTCAACCTTAGGTTGCAGTATTGCCTTTTCTAGAAATTTCATATAAATCAAATCATACAATAGATAGGTGTTTTTTTTTGTGCCTGGCTGGCTTCTTTCACTTGGTATAATGTTTTTTGAGTTTCATCCATCTTGTTGCATGTTTTAGTAGTTCATTTCTTTTTATTAATGAGTAGTATTCCATGGTATGAATATAACATTAGTTTTTCTGTTCACTAGTTGATGGATGAACTTTGGGGTTATTATGAATAATGCTGATATGATCGATATGATCATTCATGTACAGAAATCTTTATGTGAACAGATATGTTCATTTCTCTTGAGTAAATACCTAGAAATATAATTGCTGGGTTGTATGGTATATTTACATTTAAGTTTTTTTGATGCCAAACTCTTTCCGAAAGCGATTTTACATTATTACCAGAAATGCATGAGGGTTCCAGTTTCTGCACATTCTCTTCAACATTGGTATTGTGATCCATCTTTTTGGTTATAGCCTTTCTAGTGGGTATGTATTGGTATCTAGTTGTATTTTTATTTATGTTTCTCTAATGATTACTGATAAGCAACATTTCATGAGCTTACTTTTCTTCTGCTTTTCTCATTTTTGTTTTTTATATAACGTCCTTTTGGCTCAGTACCACCTTGAGTCCTGGGCATAAGAGAGCAGGCTCTTGTTTAGGGTTGCCAGATTTAGCAAATAAAAATACAGGATTCTGCTAACTTTTAATTTCAAAGAAACAATAAATAAATTTTTAGTGTGACTATATATCATGCAACCTTGGGAACAAACTTATACTAAAAAATAGTCCTTGTTTATCTCAGATTTAAATTTAATTGTTTGTATTTTATGTGTCCCATGCTTTAGAGGACCTTACATAATATAAACACACTTAACACAAACAAATAAACATTCTCTCTCATAACTGAACTATTCTCATAGCAAGCACCGTTCAGGCCCCAGGGAATCACTGTCTCCTCCTCTTTCATTTGTCCTTGAAATGAAAGACAATTGCATCCAAATGTAGTGAAGGTTTGTAGGCTGGACCACTGCCAAGGTCAGAGGTGAACACTGCCTCAAACTGCCAGAAATTTTTGAGTGACAGAGCATGAAGGTAAATGACAAATTAATTAGCTTGCCAAGACCTTCCTGTCAGATGGTATGGAAGACATAGACTCTTGCAAAATTTAATATCGGTTTGCAGTAGTGCCAGAGGACTAATTTGTGCTTCAGTGTGTAGCTCTAGAGATACTCCAAAATTAGTAGGGCAATCACAACAGGATGACAGAAAAACATTTTGCAATATTAAACAGGTCATGTTACTATTAAACTTATGCATTTATAAATATACACATGACATGCATAAAACATGATAACAATTCTTTATGTTGGCAACTAAAGAGACATTTAATGCTAGAAATTCATATAGATTTATTTTTATAAAATATTTAATAGGGCCGAAACCGGTTTGGCTCAGCGGATAGAGCGTTGGCCTGCGGACTGAAAGGTCCCGGGTTCGATTCTGGTCAAGGGCATGTACCTGGGTTGCGGGCACATCTCCAGTGGGAGATATGCAAGAGGCAGCTGATCAATGTCTCTCTCTCATCGATGTTTTTAACTCTCTATCCCTCTCCCTTCCTCTCTGTGAAAAATCAATAAAATATATTTTAAAAATATATATATTTAATAGGATTCAAATACTCAAAAAATTAAAAACGCAGTTCTACTTAAACTATTTTGATTTAAAAGTTTATTAATTATAATCTATAATTTGCTTTTTAATATTAGAGGTAATTTTTACTATTTTAGGAGAAAGGTAACTATTTAAAAGTGCATATAAAAATAATTATAAAATGTCACATTTAATTTAATTTGCTTTTTAAATATATACTTTGTTACTTTTAAATCATTAGAATGTATTTTAATCCTTATATTATTATTAAGTGAACATAAATTAAGTGAACATAACATACTTAGCAATTGAGCTGAAATAAGACAAGAAAAAAATGTATGTAATAATTATATAATAATTTATTTATTATTATTTAGGCCTCTACTTGTTAATTTTTCAAACATTTCCAGGTCATGGAAAGATCACCCAAACATGTACAGTGATACTTAAAGATTTGTTATCTTTATTATTTTGCCAACTATTAGTTAAGTAAAAACTATAGCCCTACATATATTTTTTTGTGTTGCTATTTTGCAAAGTACACATAATGTACTTATTTACCAGTATGTTAACTCCTTTGATGGGTTTGAGAAGCTTTTGCTCTGGGCTGGTGCTGCGAGGGCCAGCCAGCCTAAACTGTCCCAATGACCAAGGCAGGCAAAGGTGGTGGGCACCATGCTTTCTTGCCCCCAAATGAATGGAAGAGAGGGGACCAGTGGCTCTTTTGCAATTTGTTGCTGGGGAAGTTTGGCTCCAGCCCCTGATGAGACTGAAAGCTTCCCAAGGTTGTGCTGAAGAGGCAAAGTCAGGGCGAATGTCTAGCTTAGAGGAGGCAACAGAATCTCGGGAGCAGCCAGGTGGGTCCTGGGATGCTCAAAGAGGCAGGCCTCAGCTGTGGCCTGGAATCTGTCCAGAAGAGGTAGAGGAACATATGCACATGGCACACTGGCAGTGAAGATGCTGAGTCCTGGCTGAGGGCAAGTCCAGGCCGGGCAAGGGCATGTGACTGGAAGGACAAAGGGAACACAATTGCATAAAAGAGCAGACTTTGGAGTGACAAAAGTCCAGAGGAGATCTGCTTTACATAATTAACTATGTTCCCGTTGACTGAATATTACCTGATGACAACACTATTTATAACACCCCGTTGTCTACTCCCACTTCTAGCATTTTCCAATATCCCTTCTCCAGTAGGGGCCCTTCATCTGCAGCAGGAAGCCCAAGCACCTAACCCTGCAGTGGGACTCACCCAGCCCAGCCCAATCTTGCACCCCCATCTCCCCAGGTTCATCTCCTTGCCCTAACTTTTCCCAGTGTCCCATTTCACTCTGAGGAACACCAGAGGGCTTGCGGGTGCTCCTCATGTTGTTTCATACCCACGTGCTGCTCCCCTCCCTGTCATCCCCTTTCTGTTTCTGGTAGACCTCCATCCACCTTCAAGACTCAGCATGTGCCACCTCCCACCCATTGCCATCCAGAGCGGGACCAAGGACTTCCCTGGACTCCTATTGCACAGAATGAACTTCTGTGTCCACAGCCATCCTTCAGAATGGAACAGGTCACTCATTAAAGGGTCTGTCCCTGTAAACTGGGAATGCTTGAGGTTCAAGAACTGTTTTATCTTTTGTTCCCAGAATCTGGCATAGGGTTTGGCACATAATTAACACTCAATAAATGTTGGTTGCCTGAACTGAGCATCATCTCACATGAAGTTCATAGCACCAAATAGAAATTGACATATTATCTCATTTAAGTACTTGAAAACAAAAGCTTAAAGAAGCTAAGTTTTCTAATCAAGGACCTCATTCTAAATAAAGTCTTCTGGTTCCTAAGGCCACATAGAACTTTCTATTATTACCAGAGGCCTGGTGCATGAAAATCCATGCACTGAAGAGGGGGACCCTTAGCCTGGCCTGCCCCCTCTCACAACCCGGGAGCCCTCAAGGGTGGGAAGCGACTCAGTGATCAGGGGAAGGTAACGCCCCCATCACACTTCTACTGCCGCCACTGACAGCAGCACAAGCCTCGGCCTGCCCTGGTTACCTGAGTCTCGGGCAGCCCTGAGCAGCTGGGCAGCTGCCATCCAAGGCTTACCTCAGGCTGGCCCTGGGCAGTTGGGAGGTTAAGGGGGCTGGGGCACTCTGGAGGCAGGCACCCTGGCAGGGCTGAGGGGCCTGGGAGCCACCATTTTGTGGCTGTGGGCACTGCCATCTTTGAGGGTGTGGCAGTCAATTAGCATATTCCCTCCTTATTGGCTGTGGGTGCCGCCATTTTTGAGATAGCATGAGGGTCAATTAGCATATTCTCTCTTTATTAGATAGGATGAGTGTTAAATTAAATGGCATACTTTTTATTTATTTTTCAAAAAATATATTTTATTGATTTTTTTACAGAGAGGAAGGGAGAGGGATAGAGAGTTAGAAACATTGATGAGAGAGAAACATCAACCAGCTGCCTCCTGCACACTCCCTACTGGGGATGTGCCCACAACCAAGGTACATGCCTTTGACCAGAATCGATCCTGGGACCTTTCAGTCCTCAGGCCGATGCTCTATCCACTGAGCCAAACTGGTTAGGGCAAAGGTGGGCAACCTTTTTGTGAGTGCATGCCAAAATCAGAAAAATCTCTGACTCAAAATTCTTCTGTGTGCCAACCCTAATTTTTTGAGAACATGTTACACCTACTTGATATCTCTTAAGGTGTACGTATGTGAAGAACCTTGAAGAAATAATAAAATTCATTTGAGCAACAAAAACACATTATAAGATGATGAAAAATGCATTTATTTTTTAATGTATACATGTACACTGATAGTCTGACAGAAAACTTTATGACTC
>NW_006285041.1:643411-659206 GCF_000327345.1 Myotis davidii
TCTTACTTGCTCTATTTTAAAAGACAAGGGAAACTGAGGCATGGAGGGCAGGAAGATTGCCTGGGGTTGAGATAAACAGCTGGTGAGTGGCAGAGCTAGGATGTGAACCCAGGCAGTCTGTCTTTAGAACCAGTGGTCTCAGCATTATGTATACTTTTTAAAAAATATGATTTTTAAAAAATATATTTTTATTGATTTCAGAGAGAGGAAGGAAGAGGGAGAGAGAGAGAGGGAAACATCAATGATGAGAGAAAATCATCTATCAGCTGCCCCCTGTATGCCCCTACTGGGAATTGAGCCCAAAACCTGGGCATGTGCCCTGACTAGAAATCAAACCAGCAACCTCTTTCTTGGTTCACAGGTCAATACTCAACCATTGAGCCACATCAGCTGGGTGGCACATTTTTTTAATTAACTGTAAATCGTGTTTGAAGAACAAAGGATCAAGTGGTCCTCACCTTTGAAGCTATGAAGCAATAGTTATTCCAACACTTTGGAATATTCCTTGGCCAATGAGAATTGTTTTTGAGACTTCCCTTTGCATAAAATTGAGTTGGCATCATTAGTTGGGAAATAATTGCATAGTACAGACCACTCAATCCACAAAAACCTGTGTGTGTTTTTTAAATCAAGCCTTTACAAAAAGTTGGTTTTTACCCAGGTAACTGCTGCAAAATATTTATCCAAGCAGGAGAAGCATTCCTCCGCCAATCAGAGGCATCTCTGTTGTTGGCTTCTCCTACCTCATTACCATTTCCTACACGGGCTGTGTAATTACCTCCAGTATGGACACATCCTGTTTCCGCTTGCTCAGACTCAGTGACATTTTCTCTGACTTTCCAGAACTGGGCTGGTACGTCTCAGTCAGACAGGCAAAGAGAAGGCTGACTCTCTTTAAGCTCTAACCCTCTACCTCATAGCATGTTGGGGCACAAACTTAAACCATTCCTAAAGACTCGCTGCACACTTCAACCGGGAGAGGGGTCCCTTGGTGCTTCACTGAGGGAGGGAGTGACATCAATCTGGGCATAGTAAGGAATGCCCTGGGGCTCACACATGGGTACCTCCTCCTCAAGGTTCCTGGCCCCCTCTTTCCAGGAGCAGACCTAAAACCAATAATAGCACCAGACATTTAGGTGTAGCCTTAACAGTGATGGACACCAAAATCTCTGAAAAGCTAATTTTCTATCCTTTGGCACAACTCAAAGAGTAGAAAATGGGTTAGAAGTTCTATAGGGCCAGCCTCCCATCCCAGCTCTGCCTTTTTGTAGCAGTGTGACCTGCTGCAAGTTATTCAGTTACCAAGCTTGCTTCACCACTTATATGTGTTTTGTAATTTGTATTTGAGGATAATAGTAGTTACCTCACAGCTTTTGTGAAGATTAAGTAATACAGGATATGTAAAGTGCAGAGCACGAATGTCTGGCACGAAGCTGGCCCCACAGCAAACATTAGTTCTCGTCCCTCTTCCCTTCTGTCCCTGACAGCTGTAGATAGGGATCATAAGGCCTTGCTAGAGAATGACAGCTTACTCATCCTGGAAGAACCATGAAGACACAATCACAAGAGCAGGAGCTGCACATTCAGCTTCCTACTAGGGCTAGATGAGAGATGGCAATATATCCATACATTCAAAGGACATGGGGACTATGACAAATAGGAGAAAGCATGCCCACTGAGAGGGACCTCTTGCAATTATCTTAAATACATAAGTCTTTGGCCTACTGTTACCAAAGCTTCAATTTTTAAAGAGAAGCAAGAAATCAAGATTAATTTGAGAGTTCCCAGTTTTAAAAAATGTAATCAAATTTAAATGAATATTAATATGTTGCAGGTCAAGTAAAATACATTACCGGCTTGAAATCTCTATGCAAGGTAAAAATGCAAACAAATGGTACATCATATAGTGGCCTGAACTTGGAGACCAATGCACATCCTGTGGCACTTGTGTCATTTACTGTGACCTTTAATCCGCAGACATTAATCAGATAGTTACTACCACAAACAGCTAATACTTAATGAGCTCTTACTGTGTGCCTGCATTACCCCACCTAATCCCAGCAATCCTATAGGGCAGGTATTATTATGATCACCATTTTGCAGATGAGAAAACTATGGCTTAGATATAGCTTTCCCAAGAGTATCTACTTGTTAAGATGTGGAGCTGAGATCAGCCAATGTGTACTCCACATCTTAGTCTACCCCAAGTCTAACGCTTAAATGAATTTGAAGAGTTAAGGGAGAATTAGCAAGTTATTGCCACCATGTCTACTTGGTCACTATGTCTAGTTGGTCACTATGTCTACTTGGCATAGACTCTTAAGAGACATCAGAAGCAGAATGTTTTCTGCCAAGGGCCTTTGGCTGGAGGCGTTTTGTACTCCACAAGCTCATCAGGAAGAGTGGCTCTTAAATGTACCCAACCAATAAATAGAATGAAGCCTACACTTAAGAAAATTAGGGTCAATATTTATTATGGCTTTGCAGTCTTGAAGACTAACAGGATGTGGGCACAGAAGCAGTCATCATCCTGGGAGCATAAAAAGTCTCCCACACCCTGGCCCCTGGCCTTCCCACTCTCCGTGTCTGCTTCAGACACCCAGGTGAGGATAGAGTGTGATGCAACTCCCGGGAGACTGAGCACTCTGGTGCTGTGGGCACAGACCGCATTTCAATGAGCCTTAATCCATCTCAGAAATAAAATATCACCAATAAATTAAAGCAAGAGTTACCATTTCCCACTCATTGTATTTGCAAAATTTGAAAAGTCTGGCCATTGCCAAATATTGTCAAATATGTTGGGGAAATGGAAATACTCATTCACAGAACATGAAAGTGTAAACGAATTCAAACGTTTAAGAATGTTTGGTAATATTAAAAATGAACACAGCCTGAAACCCCACTATACAATTCTAGGTGTCTACACCTAAAAGAAATGCCGCTTAAGGGCACAAGGAGCTACGTACAAGGTTTCCTATAACATCCTATTTGATAGACAGAAGTAGGGGAGTTACTTGATTTTGTGTTATGTTCACTCTATGGAACACTCTAGTCCAATTCTAGGGTCAGTTATCTTGTGAAAGTCAAATGTGACTCATGATTTTAAAAGGAGGAATGTCTATCTAGGACACACAACTCTGCCAGCCAATTGTTTCTACCCTACAATGCAGTCAGAAGAGTCGAACTTCTTGATGGGTCAATATACAGCAAACCTAACATGTGGTATAATAGGCTTTGAAATCAGACAGAGCCGGATCTAAGTTCCAGGACCATTACTTAGTAGTTTTGAATCATTTTGCAGAGTAACTTACCTGAGTCTCAGTCTCCTTGTCTATAAAGTGTGGGAAAGAAAACCTCCCTCATAGATTGGTTGTGGGAACTGAATGAATGAATAAGGCATGCCTTATTCTAAGTCACACAGTTTTCCCTGTTGTTATTTCTCTGAAATCAAGGACTGCTTACTATCACTATCTTAAAATTATAATTGGTGGTATTTTTTTTTGTTGTTATTTCTCACAGGAAATCACATAAAGATATCCTATATAATAAAAGGGTAGTATGCAAATTGACCCTAACAGCAGAATGACCCCTGGACCAGTCACTATGAGGCACACTGACCACCTCTTGGTCCCTTTCCCCAGATGGAAGGCTCTGATTGCCTGATAGCCACCCATGGTGGGGGCAGGGCTGGCGAGCGGGTGGGAACAGCCGACCTCTTGGTCCCTTCCCCTGGCCATCAGGCACCGATCACCTGATGGCGAACGGGGAATCAGGGGTGCGTGACGCAGGGGGTCGGGGGTGGAGCTGGCTGAGGGCAGCTGAGGAAGATGGACCTGATCACAGGCCAGGCCTAGGCCTCTAATTTCTTATAAACAATGGTGTCTTAGATTCTATTAAATACAAAAGTAGGTTTACAGTTGTTCTTATGGAAAATAATACAATAATTAATAATAATACGAGAATAAACTGTGTTTTGCATACTCACAAACCTACAGTAAACCTACTTTTACCCCACCCTGTATAATAGTTCCTTATCTTTCTTGGTTTTTTTGTTTTTATCTTTATTGTTGAGAGTATTACAGATGTTCCCATTTTCCCCCCCATTGCCTCCCTCCAGGCCTTCACCACCCCATTGTTGTGTCCATAGATAATATATATATGCATATGTTCTTTGGTTAATCTCTTCCTTCCCTCCCCCCCCCATTTCCTCTGAGATTCATCAGTCTGTTCCATGTTTCCATGCCTCTAGTTCTATTTTATTCATCAGTTTATTTTGTTCATTAGAGTCCTTGCTTGTTTATTTTGATTTTTAGATTCAATTATTGATAGATATGTATTTATTGCCATTTTATTGTTCATATTTTTCTTCTTCTCCTCCTTTTTATTCCTTTCTCTTCTTAAAGAATATCCTTCAACATTTCCTATAATAGTGCTTTGGTGATGATGAACTCCTTTAGCTTTTTCTTGTCTATGAAGCTCTTTATCTGACCTTCAATTCTGAATGATAGCTTAGCTTAGCTGGGTAGAGTAATCTTAGTTGTACGTCCTTGCTATTCATCACTTTGAATATGTCTTGCCATTCACTTCTGACCTGCAAAATTACTGTTGAGAAATCAGTTCACAGTCAGTTACCCTTGTAGGTAACTAACTGCTTTTCTCTTGCTACTTTTAAGATTCTCTCTTTGTCTTTTACCTTTGGCATTTTAATTATGATGTCTCTTGGTACTATTGGGATTCCTCTTTTTTGGGGACTCTCTGTACTTCCTGGACTTGTAAGTCTATTTCTTACAAGTAGGGGAAGTTTTCTGTCATTATTTCTTCAGATAGGTTTTCAATATCTTGCTCTCTCTCTTCTTCTGGCACCTCCATAATGCAAATGTTGGTATGCCTGAGGCTCCTTACTCTGTCTTAATATTTTTGGATTATTTTTTTTCTTTTACTGGAGATTTCTTCTGTTCTTTCATTTGTGACATGTTTTTTTTTATCTCTGCATTTTGGCTGCTTCCCTGTGTTTGTTTCTATGTATTAGGTAAAGCTGCTATGTCTCCTGGAATTGGTAGAGTGGCCTTGTGTAATAGGCGTCCTGAAGGGCTCAGTGCTCGGCCTCCCCAGTCACCTGAGCTGTGTGCATAGTCTTATTGTAGTTGAGCCTTTATTAGTGTTGATGTCACTAGGAGGAATTGACCTTCAGGCCAATTGGCTCTGAAGACCAGCTGCAACTACAGTGAAAGAACTGCTGTGCATGACACACCCCTATGGAGCAGGACTTGCTTCAGTGGGGCTTTGGTGCTAACTGTGTCTGCCCCTTGAGTGCATCACTCATGAATGCACAGAGTTGTAATCTTATATTGTCTAATGCTGTCCACTGGATGCACTGGCTCTAGGGCCTCACAGGAGATGCAAAGTCAGCCACTACCTACACCAACCTTGCAGGAACTACAGATGGATCTGCAGATGACTGCTATTTGTGTTGGACTCAAAAGTGCCCAGGCAAGACCAAGCTGTGAAGCAAGGCAGTCTGCTGCTAATGCCAGGTCTTAGGTCTCTTATTGATAGGTATGGGTCACACTGTTGCCAGCTGCTGCTTGTTTGAGAGATTTTAGCAAAGTCTGCTGCAAACTGCTTGGGTGGAGCTTCAAATTGGATGGGGTGGAGTCCCAGGGAATCACCAGGATGGAGCAAACAGTGTGAGCCAGGCTGATGGAAACTTAGATATGGTGGCCAATTAGCTCTGTGATAGGGGGCATCTCAGCATAAGAACAATGACCCCTGCAAGCATCCCTGTCTGGGATAAAGCCACCCCTGAGTGCTTGTCTAATGCCAGATAATCCAATTCCTGCCCACATGTCCCTGGATTCCCCCAAGCCACTGCCTCAGTGCTGGAGCTCAGGGGGAGCAAGTCCATGCCCCAGCCATTTAAGAGGAACTGCCTGGGACTCCAGCAGCCTCCCTGGTACTCAGCCACAATCCCGACTGGTTTTTAAAGTCCGAAGTTATGGGGGACTTCCCTTCCCATCTCTGGAACCCTGAGCTGGTAATCTAGTGTGGGGCAGGAACAATATGCTCCTTGCAGGAAGTCTCCACAGCTGAGATTAAAAAACACCACATATGAGTTTTAGACCAGTCCATTCTGTGCCTCCACCTGTCCTACTAGTCTCAATGTGCTTTCTTCTTTTCTTCTCTGATTGTAGGACTTCCATTCAGCCAGATTTCAGGAAGTTCTGAATAATGATTGTTCTGTATTTTAGTTGTAATTTTTATGTGGTTGTGGGAGGCAGCAAGTACCAGCATTTACCTACATTGCTATCTTGGTTCTCCAGAACTCCTGATCTTCCTATTTTAAATAGTAGCTATGTGTAAATCAAGATAAATCAGAAACACTATCAGGCTAGTATCTAATCTATGTTTCCAACCCCAAGAAAAGTGCTAATAAAAATTTACTTCATCCTAATTAGTCACCCCAGCCTCCTTAGAAAAAAAATGGGTTACCTCCTGGGCCTAGATAAGCTGTATCTCTAAAATCAATCATCATACCTTCCACATGCTTTATGGTTCTCCTGCAGGACTTCTGGGAGGAGAGACAGGTTTCTATGTATTAAGTGCATAGAAACAGCTGTAAACAATCCCCAAGTTCTTCGTCTTAATACACAACAGAAGTATTTGCTAAGCATTTCTGAGCGATAAGGGTAAATTTGCACAACTTTTGAAAAATAGAAAAATGTAATGGAGAAATAAGGTGTAAATCTTGGGGAAACATATAAGAGGAACATATATTGTTCTTTATACTTCTCAAAGATTTTCACCTGTTTTATTTAATGTAGTCATCACAACATTGTGCATTAAGAGATAAATATTATTATATTATTCTCATTTTACAAATCAGACATAGAGGTCTGGAAATAAATGTTTTGTTAAGATCACATAGTAGAACTAGCAAAAATAGGAGTAGAATCCAGTTGTTCAAATTCTCAATCTAACTTTCTTTTCACTCTACTGTAAAAGCAACCCAGAAGAAAACAATTACAAAGATTTTATCCTGTGGTCTGTTACAAGTAGGTCTCATGCCAAATAATTTATTAGAATTCTTGTTTTTCCGATCACCCTTCCAACTTACTTCATAAGCAACAGCAGATGAATTACTCTTTTTTTTCTTTCCTTCCATCTTATGAATCCATACAATCATTTCTTTAAAAATATTCGACTATTTGTTGTGACAGCAAAAATCAATGTATTCACTGTTGTCATATCCCAGCCTGGCAATTTTCCTGGGTGTTCTGGAATATCTTGATGAAATTACTGCTCAACTTACAGAATACTTTCTTACAGCCATAAGTGAATTTCCCTGCAACATTATTGTGTAATCATCTATCTAAGATGTCTAATCGATAATTATTTTCTATCTTTTCTAACTCACTAGCAACAAAACCTGTGAAATGACACATAGAATCCACTTCTAAAAAATGTAGTCATATATATGTGTGCAGATTATCATGTGTTAGATTTTTTAAAATATAGTCCAGATTGGACTAGGACAGTTATGGCAAACCTATGACATGCGTGTCAGAGGTGACACATGAACTCATTTTTTGTGTTGATTTTTCTTTGTTAAATGGCATTTAAATATATAAAATAAATATCAAAAATATAAGTCTTTGTTTTACTATGGTTGCAAATATCAAAAAATTTCTATATGTGACACGGCACCAGAGTTAAATTAGGGTTTTTCAAAATGCTGACATGCCGAGCTCAAAAGGTTCGCCATCACTGGACTAGGATATAAACATGGTCAAGAAGGCATCTGTGTTTTTATTTTCAAACCAGGAAAGTGAGATCCCAGAGTTTCTTCAAGTGATTTTGATCTTCAACAAGCTTGTTATGGCCCATTGCTGGTCATTTATTCATTACTTTCATGTGCAGAAATGACACAAGAAGGTTAATTTGTCTTCTATGGAAATTCCAGCCAAACAGTTATCACCTTTCATTGAATGCCTACCATGTGCCATGTTATACACTCCTTGATATTAAGTATTGTTAAATTTAATAATAAGTGATGGAATTGAGTTTAGAGAAATTAAATAACTTACCTTAGATAGCCCAGCTCATCAATGGGAATTCAGGATTTGAACTCGAAGCCTATGCACTAACAAAATGAAAGGGAGCGCACTGTATGGGAGAACATATTTGGCAATGATACATCTGATAAAGGGTTAATATCCAAAATATATAAGGAATTCATACAACTTAAAAGGAAGACAAACAATCCAATTGAAAAATGGGCAGAGGATCTAAATAAACACTTCCCCAAAGGGGACATACAGATGGCCAAGAGACATGTGAAAAATACTCAAAGTCACTGACTATCAGAGAGATGCAAATTAAAATGATAATGAGGTACCACCTCACACCTGTCAGAATGGCTACCATCAACAAATCAATAAATGACAAGTGCTAGTGAAGATGTAAAGAAAAGGGAATTCTAGTACACTGCTGGTGGGAATGCAGCCATTATGGAAAGCATATAGAGTTTCCTCAAAAAATTAAATATGCAACTGCCTTTTACCCAGTGATCCCACTTCTAGGAATATATCCTAAGAAACCCAAAATACCAATCAGAGATAATGTATGCAACTCTATGTTCATAACAGCACAATTTACAATAGCTAAGATCTGGAAACAGCCCAAGTGCCCATCAGTAGATCAGTGGGAAAAAAGCTGTGGTACATCTGCACCATGGAATATATGCAGCAATAGAAAAGAAGGATCTCTTACCCTTTGAGATAGCACGGAGGGACCTGACAAGTATTATGCTAAGTGAAATTAGCCAGAGAAAGACAGTATCACATGATCTCTCTCATATGTGGAATCTAATGAACAAAATAAACTGTTGACCAAAATAGATCCAGAGACATAGAAGAATGTTACAGACTGTCACATCTCAGAGGGAAGGTGGGGTGGAGAAAAAAGGGGACGTATGTAATACTTTCAAAAAGAAATATTTTTTTTAAAAAAAGGAAAAATAACAAATAAAATGAAGGACTGAGCCAAGGAAGAGGAAGATGAGGGATAAAGGAAGCAGACATAGTAGAAGAGCGAGCAGAGAGAATTCCCCAGGATGGTGGCGAAGGGGGAACTTGGATGACAGCAGTGCACCAGGTATGGAGACATGGGACCAGTTTGCAGGCAGGTCAGAAGGCTCCTTAGGCACTTTAAGAAAATGAAATTGAAAAAAAATCTGATGCGAATAAATTTACAATGAAGGGATTAAGATAACTAATGGAGAGGTTAGTATTGAAGTAGTGATTGGTACATAAATAATTAGGCAAACTCTGAAATATTAATCCTAGGGAAAACAACATCTTATACAGCAAAAGAAAATTAACCATAGGTACTATAGATCAGCCCCAAATTTTATTCAGAATAATGAAAACACTAAATAGTGATATAACTAAAATTATTTGGAAAATACAGTGAAGGATGGGAAGTCCAGGTAGTGTGGTCAGTTGAAGAAAGAGCTAATTTCTATATCAGGTAAGGTCTTCAACAGATACTGCCTAAAATGAGGTTTAAAAAATTTTTTTAAAGAAATAAATATAAATATACAAATATTTAAAAAATCAGCCAAAAGAGTTAAACCTGGTGTTTGCTCTTCAAGAAGAATGAGGGCCTAGCTGGCATGGCTCAGTGGATGAGCATGGACCTATGAACCAGGAGGTCACGGTTTAATTCCCGGTCAGGCACATGCCTGGGTTGTGGGCTCAATCCCCAGTGTGGGGCATGGAGGAAGCAGCTGATCAGTGATTCTCTCCCATTATTGATGTTGCTATCTCTCTCTTTCTCTCCCTTCATCTCTGAAATCAATAAAAATATATTTTTAAAAAATCCTATGCCCTTGACACTCTGATATAGGAGTTTAATATGACCTGAAGTTTTGTCTTTAAAATGGGATTTGAAGATTTAGGGATCTAGACTTTCCAATGGATACTGGATAACTCTGACATAATTCTAGTAATATTAGCATATTTTGATTTTCATATATTCAGTCAATTGATACCATTTTCCTGTATTCTTCTTGGTCCTGGGGATAAAAGAATAAAATGGCAATAGCAGATATGATATCTGCCTTCATAGAGTTTACATCCCAGAGAAGACATCAACATTAAACAAATAATTACACAAATAAATAAATGTACAGGTACTCTCCAGCATCCTATACAACAATTTATTCCTATAAAAGAGAGATGGTATGTGTTTAGGGAGATCTGACGAAGTCCCAAAGATTTCAGAATACGGAATGTTAAAGTTTATAATCCATGGAGCACAATACTTCGTTGTTGCTTCTGAAGCTGAGGAAAACAACAACCACGATAATCAGAATTTCCAACTTTGTCTGCTGGTCAGCATCTTTTAACTGAATCCAGTATGTCCTCTTCAGACTTGGTCCCATAGTATTCTAGAGCAACCCTAGGACATTGTCTCCATCTCTTTCAGCTATACCTAAGTACATTTGAAATAGCTCATCCTGTGAATGACTTGGGCATAGAGGATGGCAGCAAAAACAAAATCCAAGATGACTGTGAGGACATAATGTGGGTAAATAGGAACTGAGCACTTTCCTTCAGCAGCAGTGGCAGAGTTGAACAGCAGTGAGCATTTGGGGAACACCTGGATTATAATATATTCCATTTTAGACATAGATATTTAAGTGGTGGTAAAATATCATAGGGGAAACATCTTGTAAACTGGAAGAAGAAAAAAACATAAGAACAAAATATAAAACTGGGACTATGACTGGAATTAATCTGCATTCAGTAATAATAACTCTTTAAATTACATAATAATCATTAACATTTCACATGATTCTTACTACGTGTCCATGTACATATTAACCATTGAAGTCACAGAACAATCTCTGAGGTGGGTATTATTATCATCTCCATTTTACAGATCAGGAATTTGAGACACAAAGAATGTAAGTGACATGGCCAAGGTAATAATGCAGAACCAGGTTTAAACCCAGAAAATCTGGCTCCCAAGGCCACATTCCTAACCACTCTTAAGGCCTCCCTACATAGTATTACAGATTATAATGCCCTCAAACATCCTACTCCACATTTAATTTCCATAGCAACCTTATAGAGTGTAACAATGGGGAATTGTAAACCACCCCACCATTCTTTTAGCATTGTTTTTGCCAATGCTGACTCTGACTAATATGTAGTTTGTAGATAAACAGCATATTTGTATAAGAATTCTAAGAACTAACTTCAGAAGATACAGATTCCAACCTTCAGCCGTAGAAACAGGGCAATAAAGATCAGGATGATTCACAGCTGACCATCACTTGACCAATTTCAAGATCCTTATAAGAATGGACTGTGCTGGCCTGCACATAGAGAACTTTTCAATCCGCTCCCCTTGATGTCTTTGTTCAGCTTTCCTTCTCCCTCCTTATAAAAGCCTCTGCCTGCACTGAGGTAGGAATATGGGCTTTGTGAAAGGAGTACCCTGAGGGAAGGGGAACTCCTGAAATAATGTCAACATTTTTAAAAAAAAATTTTTTTAAGAGTCCTCCATCTTCTCAGGTAATCAGCACATGAATAAACCTCTATCCATTTTCACCAGCACCTGTCTCATGAGTTTAGCTTTTATAGAAGCAGGTAGCCAAACCTTTCTTTCTATTACAAAAGGATATATTTTTATGCTCATTTCTACAGATGAGAACACAAAACTCTACCCAGGTCATAGAGTTCCAGAGCTCAAACCTATCTTTTCTGCCCTAACTGGTTTGACTCAGTGGATGGAGCATCGGCCTGCAGACTGAGGGGTCCCGGGTTCGATTCCAGTCAAGGGCATCTGCCTTGGTTGCAGACACATCCCCAGTGGGGGGTGTGCAAGAGGCAGCTGATCGATGTTTCTCTCTCATCCATGTTTCTGACTCTCTATCCCTCTCCCTTCCTCTCTGTAAAAAATCAATAAAATTATATATATTTTTTAAAAAAAATATCTTTTCTGGTTCCAAATTCAGTATTCTTTCCATTTTATTATAGCTTCCCTGAAACCCCATAAACTCCTACTGTAGGTAACTCAGAGGGAATAAAGGGAATTTCCATAGGTGTTGAGGAGAAAAGACAGGGAGGTAAAGGTATAAAATGAAAAGTCATAAAAACAACATTTTATAAAGCTCAGACATCCAAAACCAGATAATTTCTCTCCTAGTAGCAATCTCATCAAATTATGATTGGCCTATTTCTGTGCGCAAAGTGCTAGGCTTAGTGTTTAATAAAAGGTTTGAGGGCAGATGCAATGGTAACCACCAGCTGGAATACCTGATTCTTGTCTTTGATGAATTTATAATCTTGTTGGGGAGAAAGTCAACCCTTAAAGACAGATAGAGAACTTTTCAAGACAATGTACTCTCTCTTTCAGGGGAGTAAATCAGAAAAGAGTAGGAGGATTGCAGAGGAGGCAAAAGTTACAGGTTGAATTATCAGAAAACACTTCCTGAAGGCAGATGGATGCCGAGTATTCTACCAAGAGAATCATTTTGTGCTCTTGCTTTCCTTTTCATTCTGATCCTTCTGGACCAAGAAGTGAGAAAACAAATTTAAATCCTTTCCTCTCTCCTACTTCTCACTCTCCAAAAAGTCAAAAATAATGACAACTTCTCTACACACAACATTGAGATGATCTGTTTGAGTGGCCTATACCAGCTCTAGTAGCGTCCTTCCTATGCCACAAAAATAAGTTTTATTTACACTCCCTTCTCCAAAAATGTTAAAAGTGCTCAAAGTGTGCCCAAGGGTCCACCCTCCAACTGTTAACTAAGTCAATAATCCCTCAAGGAAATAATCTCCCTTTTAGAAATGAGCAAGCCTTCCCTATAGTTAAACATAGTCCATGTGATTCCTATTTCTTAAGAAGAAACGAACCCAATATGGATATTTGTTAAAGTGGTTTCCTTACCACAGTAATAGAATCTCAAAAAGCTTATATAGATCCCAGAGTTCTAAATCTCAAGTCCAGTTGTGACAAAATAGATGTCTGACAAAGTAGCAGAATACAAAATAATATTCAGAAAATCGGTGGCATTTTTGTACACTAATAATAAACTATCAGAAAGGGAAATTAAGAAAATAATCCCATTTACTATTGCAACAAAAAAATAAGGTACCTAGTAATAAATTTAACCAAGGAGGTGAAAGACCTGTACTAGGAAAATTATAAAATACCAAAGACAGAAAGTGAGGAAGATGCAAATAAGTGGAAGCATATACTGTGTTCATGGATAGGAAAATTAACATCATTAAAATGTCCATACTACCCAAAGCAATCTACAGATTCAACACAATTCCTATTAAAATACTGATGGCATATCTCATAGGGCAATATTCCAAAAAATATGTATGGAACCACAAAAGACCCCAAAATAGCCTCAGCAATCTTGAGAAAGAAAAACAAAGTTGGAGATATCATACTGCCACATATCAAACTATATTACAAGGCCACTGTAAACAAAACAGCATGATTTGGCACAAGAACAAGCATACAGATCAATGGAATAGAATAGAGAGCCCAGAAATAAATCCATGCATTTATGGTCATTTAATATTTGGCAAAGGAGGCAAGAATATACAATGGGGTAAAGATAATTTATTCAATAAATAGTGTTGGGAAAATTGGACAGATACATGCAAAAAAAAATGAAACTAGACCACCTTTTTATACCATATATAAGAATAAACTCAAAATGGGTTAAAGACTTGAGTGTAAGTTGTGAAACCATAAAAATTCTAGAATAAAACACAGACAGTAAAATTTCATACACTCCTCATAGCAGTATTTTTGCTGATATGTCTCCACATGCAAGGGAAACAAAGGAAAAGATAAACAAATTGAACTACTTCCGACTAATAAGCTTTTACACAGCAAAATAAATCAACAAAATGAAAAGATACCCGCTGAATGGGAGAACATATTTGCCAATGAAACATCTGACAAGGGGTTAATTTCTAAAATATATTTAAAAGTTATACTACTCAACACCAAGAAGACAAACCAACTAAAACATGGGCAAAGGACCTCAATAGATATTTCTCCAAAGTAGACATACAAATGGCCAAGAGACATATGAAAAAAATGCTCAATGTCACTAATCATCAGAGACATGCAAACTAAAACCACAATGAGATATCACCTCACACCTGTCAGCATGGTTATTATCAATAAATCAACAAACAACAAATGCTGGGGAGGATGTGGAGAAAAGAGAACTCTAGTACACTGCTGGTGGGAATGCAGACTAGTGCAGCCACTGTGGAAAACAGTATGGAGTTTCCTCAAAAATAAAAATAAAAATGGAACTGCCTTAAGACCCAGCAACCCCACTTCTAGAAATATATCAGAAGAAACCTGAAACAAAATTCAAAAGAATATATGCTCCCCTATGTTCACTGCAGCATTATTTATAATAGCTAAGATCTGGAAGCAGCCCAAGTGCCCAACAGTACATGAGTGGATAAAAAAGCTGTGGTACATTTACGCAATGGAATACTACTTGTTCATCAGTTTATTTCGTTCATTAGAGTCCACATTTAAGTGAGATCATATGTTTTTTTACTTTCTCTGACTGACTTGTTTCACTTAGCATAATAAGGTCCATCCCTGCTGTTACAAAAGGTAAGATTTCCTTTTTTCTTTTATCTTTTAGAATGAGGCCATGGAAGCATGGAACAAACTGACAGCTGTCAGAGAGGAGGGGGGTTGGAGGCTGGATGAAAGAAGGTGAAAAGATTTAAGCAATAAATATATGTATAAAACACGTAGACACAGACAACAGTGTGGTGTTAGCCAGAGGGAAAGGTGTGGGGGGCAGGGTAGGTGGAGGTGGGCAAAGGTGATGGGGAATGAGGATGGAAAGAGACTTTGTGGGGGATGATAGGCCCAGGGTCCAGTGTGCAGATGAAGCTTTGTTGAGTCATATACTTGAAATCTGTATGGTTTTGTGAACCAATGTCACCCCAATAAATTCAATTAAAAAATTAGAGATGAAGAACAAGCAAATGGTAAATATGTGGGTATAAATAAACCTTGACTATACAAAAAAATATAGATGTCTGAAATAAAGGCCAGAAGCCCCTTTTCTTTTGATGTGGAATCCCATATCTGCTGTTGAATGGGATTTATAGACATTGAGTCAATTAACGGGAATTATATGGGGTACCCAGAATAGGCAATTTCGTAAAGAAGAAGTAGAATGGTGGTTACCAGAGGCTGGGTGAGGGGAAATTGGAAAGTTACTGTTTAAGGAGCATAGAATTTCAGTTTGGGAAGATAGAAATGTTTTGGAGATGGATAGTGGTGATAGGCCGGTTATTAGAATCATCTCCTAATGTCATGGACCAGGACAATTGCCACCTTTTAATGACACACCAGTTTTTAGTAAACTATTTTAAAAATAACATAAATGAAGGGAAGGGAGAAAATAAGGCTTTTAAAGAGCATAATATGAAGAAAAGTCTAATTGTTTGCTAAGAGTCACAGTATGAGTAATTCAGGTGAACCATGGTCATTTCCTGGATTATTTAAGGAACAACTCAGTTCACCATCTGGTCATTCAGCAATTTAATACAACTGCACTGAGTCTTTGAGCCAATTATTATCCATTTAAGGAAACTAAGATTTCAAAACTGTTTTTCAGTACCTAGAATAGGCAAATTCATAGAGACAAAAATAGAATAGAGGTTACCAGGAGCTGGAAAGGGGCAGGGAGGAGGAATTGGGAGTTATTGTTCAGCA
>NW_006285041.1:659231-665041 GCF_000327345.1 Myotis davidii
TTCTGTTTGGGATGACAAGAAAATTCTGGAAATAGTAGTGATGGTTAACACCACTGAATTATACTCCTTAAAACAATTACATTTTGTGTTTTGTATATTTTTCCACAATGCGAAATTTAAATTTTTTAAAAGGTAGAGAATTTCAGCCACTTGAAATAACAATGAAATAAAGATCCATTTGGGGTGTGAGGGAATAGAGTGAACCCTAAGGGAAAAGGCTAAGAAAGAATTGGTTGACACCACTGGGTGGGGGGCATGTATAGGGGGATATTTCACAAAAAGGTTGCTATCAACATGCACCAGCATTTAGCCAGAATGCTCAGCAGATGTCCCGCCCCGATCTTTGGCCGAGAAGATACTATTCAGCCAGAAGTCTTCCAAGTGGCCCAGTCCCTCTCTCCCTGGCCTCCTGTCCCCTTCCACCCCTTCCTCCTAACCTAGTCAGAGCCCTAACCAGTCATTTTCTTTTATATCGGCAACCGCCTACATTGGATAAACAAAAGACACAGGATGGAGGGGGTTGTGAGAAGGAAGCACATTTCAGAGTAAGAAAACAAACAGCGAGTGAAGCAGGAGACTGCAGTCTGACTTAGACATGTTCAGCTGTGGAACTACATGTCAGGGGAGGCAAGTATTTCCAGATCTCAACAGGTCAGGGATGGAGAGTGCAAACCATACCATTTATTGAAGTTAGCTCACATGGGTGGAGTCAAAGTCAAGGGAATGGATGGAGAACAACAAGAAAGGGAGCTAAGGTCCCTTTCATTAAGTTGTTACTGAGAAAGCCAAGTCTGTAAAAAAACACATTGGGTACTGTTTAGATTCTGTGGGTTTGAGCAGGGAAGGAAAAAGGATAAAATTCTAGTCATGACCTGACACCTTCTCACTGGAGCAGAGCAGATTGGACTAAACCAAGCACAGAGACCACAAAGCCACATGGCCACCCACCGAGAGACTCCCATGGGCTGCCAGGGTTGAGCCCGTCACGAAGTAGGATGAAGGAGCAGGAGGGGATACTGGTCCTGGGCAGGCGAACAGACTGCCTCTGGCATACTCAGCCATCGAGAGATACAGAGGGACCCAGAGAGACCTTACCTTTCCATGAGCTCTTCGCAGAGCCATGAACAAAGACAACAGCAACTAGAGCCTTCAAAAATTACTGGGTTTGCCCCAGCCCAGTGGTTCAGTTGGTTGGAGCATCATCCCCTACACCAAAAACGGTGCGGGATTCCCGGTCAGGACACGTACGGGAGTCAACCAACTGATGTTTCTCTCACATTGATGTTTTTCTTTCTCTTTCCCCTTTCCTCTCTCACTAAAATCAATAACGTATCCTTGGATGAGGATTTTTTTAAATTATTGTAGGTAAGTTAAGGCCTTGTTTTCTTAGTCAGATTAGTAGAGCTGCAGGATAAGCTAGTGCATTGTTTGTAACTTGAGCCTGGCCTTTGGGGAGACAGCAGTATTAAATTCAACTCTTTCCAAGTGCATGGAGTGAAGCTGTTGGATGTGCATTCAGGCAATATTATACCTAACACAGGACAACTTTGCCAATCCGAAGTCTCGGTGCCTGAATGTCAGTGCCTTTGAAATGTCCACTGTGCACAACACTACTAAAAGCACTGTAGAGAAGGTGATCGGAAAAAAAGAAAACTGATCATGCAGACACAAACCGAGTAAGTACACTCATGGCATATCAGTTATGACAAAGGCTTAAATCACAAAAGAAACACCAAAGCACTGAGTGACCAAGGAAACGTTTAGAGGGAATCAATCCTGGGAGCTTCCTGGAGAAGCAGTCTTGCCAGTAAAACTGTGCACATTTATTATTAAAATAGTAACACTAACATTAACCACAATTAATCTTAGAGAAACATTTTTGTTTCTTCACAGCAAAGGAACAAACAAACCTCAGTCAAACCAGTCATATCTTCTTCTTTCTACACTTTGTTCCTTTAACTGCCAAACTGTTCATGACTTTTACTAGAGAATGATAATGAGCTATGTTATAATAAAAAAAACTTTGTTCTAACATATCCTACATATTGTCAAAATGATAAAGTAGCAGAATATGAGCCCCACCCCACCCCACCCCGCTAGATACACACACACACACACACACACACACACACACACACACACTCGAATTCTTTAAGTACAGTTTTGCATAAAAAATTATCACTCTCAGTTACCAAGCAACCACCATGATTAAATTCTCTCTCTTGACATTTGCTTTGCATCACCTTTAAGTGGGGAGTTGGACTAGATAATCCCCAAGGTCCTTTGTAACCCTGAGGTCCCATGAATCTAGGAAGGACATGGGATCATGGATTGTCAAACGAGGAGCTCTGACAATGCACCCTCATCCGATGCCACGGCTGCAAAGACGTGAGAAACAACGCCCAGCAAAGTCACGTTAACAACTGTGGGCAATGGTGGTGCCGAGGAGACAGGGCTTGGAGTAGAGCCTGGGTATGTGTGGGGTTGCCTCAATTGTATGAAATATGCTATGCAAACACGACTTCAAGACAGCCCTGCCACTGTCCACTCCACCCCCATCTGACCAGATTGTTGACCTTAAGGTCCTCCCATATGGAAATTGTGCAGCGTCACCATCTGTGTGCTAGTTTCTCAGCTGTAAACCTGGGATAATAAAAAGATTGACCTATTCCCCCAGTACTGGTATGGGGATTGACTAATTAAGCCCAGTAAAATGTCTTGAAAAACAGACAATAGAACACTCTGCCTAACTGTCAGAAGGAATTCACACCATTCCTGCCTCAGGCTTGTCACTCTGCTCTATTTTGTCACACTTGGATAATTAGCTCTGGAGTCAAAGGGCAATTTGAACCACATACCCAATATCATGCTCAGAGGAATTCCTGGGAATAAGTTTAGTGCTGCTGATGACCAACTGCTCTGAGTCACTACCTTTCTTCCCTTTTTCCTGAGTTCTGCCCCATGTGAATGGGGGTGCCTGCGAGCGTGCCCACGTCCACTGGACAATGCCTCTGGCCCCAGGCTTCTATTTCCAGGTGACAGGGGATTCCTAAGGCTTCTACAGTGACATGGATAAGGGCTACCCTCAAAGCTTACTCTTCCTATTCCCTTACCTATTTCCTAATTTAGGCTCAGGTATCTTTTTTTAATTTCTTTATTGATTAAGGTATTAAATGTGTGTCCTTATCCCCCCATTGCCCCCCACCCCACCGAAGCCAGAGAGCACAGAGTTCTCTGCACACCAAACCACTCAGGGATGCTGTGTGATTAAAAAGCTGCTGTGGTTTCTGTGAAAACAGTTGCGTGCAAATGTCTGGGCTTTCTGTGGATGGTTTACCAATCCACACATGGCGTTGCCAGTAAGCTCTTTACAAAATCCTTTTAAGTATATTAGATGTGACAGGCTTCCAGAAGCGTGGGTCCTGGTTAATGTGCTGGCATTCGGAAAGGCCAGTTGCATTCCTGGTCATCCACAAAGTTCCTTTCAAGCAAGTCATGATGAAGTTATTAAAAGACTGGACTTTCCTTTAAATCTGACAGGATAGAAATAAAAACTATAATGAAGAATAAGTGAACTGGATCAATAGAACATGTATGTTATGTTATTTAAAGTGGTGATTTAACTTTTAATTTAGATCAAAGGAAAATAACATAGGCAATTAAATGAGGGCTTAAATTGTTATCTGGTTTAGATGCCTGAGTCACTATTTGGAGTATAAACCTAACACAAGTTGACATGTCCTCTGGAAGAATGAAACACAAACTACAGAAAGCACTGAATAGATATTAGTTTTAGTTATTATGTGACTCCACCAAATCCTTTGAGTTTTCCACTGCTGGTTCATTCAATATTCATTTAATACCTAATATATGCCGTCAGGCAGCCTCTGAAAATACACAATGAACATCCACAGTCTATGCCTTGAAGGAGCTGGCAATCTGTTAAAAGCAATTTCTGGCCCAGCTGGAGCGGCTCAGCTGGTTGAGTGTCATCCTGGGCCCTGAAAAGTTGTCGGTGCGATGCCCAGCCAGTGTGCACGCCTGGGCTGAGGTTTCCATCCTGGTCGGGGCATGTACAGAAGGCAAGAGGTCAATGTTTCTCATATAGATATTTCAATGTCTCTCTCTCTCTCTCTCTCCTTTTCTCTCTGAGCATGTCCTCGAGTGAGGATTTAAAAGTAATAATAATAAAATAAAAATAAATTCCTTTTCTGTACAATAAGGCTTGTTCATAAACATAAGCCCTCTTTCTCTAAACTGTTCAGAGCTCTGTAATAGATATAACTATGTCTTGCTACAATATGAAGATTTAAAACACAGAGCAATATTATTATCATCATTTAAAAATATATTATTAGAAAGGCAGAATCTTTAAGTAAATACAAAAAAAGTCAGAAATATTGCCTACCTGTCCATTTTCTCCTTTGGTCCCTATTGGGACTCACAGATCATGGAAAGAACTCACCTTAATTAAAGGGACAGCAAAGCTAATTGACTAGTTAGTAAACAAATTCATCACCTTAGCACTCAATCTAACTAAGAAATATCATAAATAACAGAACAGAGTCATGCTACTTACCCAGGATGGCTTGTCCAATGCCACACAACTAAAAATAATAGCCTGGACACACTCATATACATTATGGAGGGAGTATAAGTCAATATAGCCTCCTTGTAGGATAATTTGGCAATATCCATGACACTTTTATGCATATAAATTTTAGCCCAGTAATTATGCTTTCATAAAGTTCTCCAACAAATATATGCATGCAAATTTGCAAAAACACTATACGAGGCTATACATTGATTCATAGTAGCAAAAAACTGGAAACAACCTAAATATCCATCAATAAGGATTTGTTAAATCAATTTTGGAATCGCCCTACAGTGAAATGTCACGCAACTATTTTAAAAGGATGAAATAGATATAGATATAATGATCAAGTAAAAAAACAAAAATAAGGCAGAGTTCATATTGAATGTGATATTATTTGAGAGTTTTAAAATGGGATTTGAAGGAATTTGTAAAGAGCTTATTTAAATGTATTATACATAAAGAGCATACATACATGTACATGTATTAAAAACGTACAATGCATATATGCTTGAATGTACAATGGTTGCTTTGAACTTCGGGTCAGGGATGAAAAAGACCGACTTTTCTCTATATCCCTTTGGTATAGTAATGCTTAAAGTTTTCCCCATATTTTAAAAATAACTTTTTTTATTGTTGTTAATCCTCACCCAAGGATATTTTTTCCATTGATTTTCAGAGAGAGAGAAGGGAGAACGGGAATGAGAAGAGAAGGAGAGAGAGAGAGAGAGAGAGAGAGAGAGAGAGAGAGAGACATCGATGTGACAGAGACATTGGTTGGTTGCCTTCAGCACACTCCTCCACCCTGTCAGGGATTGAACCTGCAATCCAGGTACCTGCCCTTGACTGGGAATTTAACCATGACCTTTTGCTGCCGGAAGGGGGGGGGGGGGCTCTACCCATTTAGCCACACCTGCCAGGGCTAAAAATAATTTTTTAAAAAATGACCTTCCTTGGACAAGTCACTTAACATAGTAAACCTGTTTCCTTAATGGTATATGGGGGTAATAATACTGGTAACTGACATTTATTAAGTGATGATCAGGGCTCTAACTCTGCACTCAGAGCTTTTTTTAATCATCACTCGAGGATATGTTGAGAGAGAGAGAGAGAGAGATCTGGGGATCGAACCCACAACCCAGGAATGTCCCCTGACTGGGAATTGAACCTGCAGCCTTTTGGTGTACGATGCTCCAGCCAGGACTATGCTCAGTGC
>NW_006285041.1:665423-672065 GCF_000327345.1 Myotis davidii
AGGTCAATGGGGGAAAGCACTATAGCAGGATACTCTTTTCCCCGGGATATGATGGCTTTGGCACTACTAATAACAGATGTGGCCAGGCAATTACAGACTGGAGATGGGCAATCACATTTTGCATTTTAAAAAGTAATCTGATCACCTCTAGGGTCAAGGACTTAGTTTTCATAATGGTCAGAGTCTGTCTTGTGCTAGCATTTATGGGCTGTATTTCAAGCCTTAGAGGTCTGGGATGTAGTAGTTTATCTTTGCTCTGCAGTATTCATGTGTGCATGCAGGAGCGAGCACGCATGCATATGTGTGTGCGTGTGTATGTGTGATTTATATTGTGTGCATGTAAAAGCTGCTCTAAAGCTCAGCCCTGTGGGGTGCCCTGTCACCCTAGCTCCCCCTCAAGTTTACCTGATGTTTCTTCTGAGAAAACAGAAAGCCAATGGGCCTCCATTCTTGCACCTCTGCCACAATCCTTCGCAAGTCCCAGCTTTTGCTCATTTGGTAAATTAGGGCAGCCTCCCGATGTTTACCTCTGTGTCTCCCCCACACACATGACACGTGAGACACTTTCATGAACATTTCACTGGAATATAAGCAATATGCACGAAAAGAGATGATACTGATATCTGCCACATTTCCGCTTCTCTGGCAGCATTGAAAATGGTTTGGATGAGGAAGAAACTGAAAGCTTTAATGTGAAGTGTCAGTGACCTGATGGTTTTAGCAAGCTGTGCCTGTCAATCACTCTCATCCATAATAGAGAACTGGCCACCCATAGCACCTGTCATCAAGGCCTCAATACTCAGTTCCCCTTGGTGGGGTAAGTAGACGCGGTCACTAGCCGACAATGTCTGAAAGCTTCAAGTGACGTGAAAGTCATTCCAGATCTGAAAAGAGAAATGACTAAAAAGGACATTCTGGGTTGTTTTATTTGCTTCATGTGCATTAGTCAGGATTCTCGTATGTAAACAACAGCAACAAACTCTGCCCATCAGAAGAAGAATTTATTTCAGAAAAAGGAAACATATGTAAAACTTTCAACAATAAAGAATTTTTTTTTGCGTTCCTAGAAAATCCAATATGTATTAAAACAATGCCACCAAAATGTGTTAATATGCAAAGTCAGATTTAGGTTCTGGGTTTTTCAGTTCTGCAAGTGTCCAGTGGGACTTCAGAAAGCAAAAACATGAGAAAGCAAAGCGAGATGCTGTGTGGGTGCTGGGCTCCAACCCCAGCAGGTCCAGGGGTCCCCAAAGGTGTGGACGGAGTCGGCAAAGAAGGAATGACACAGAGACAATGTTCAGTTGATTAGCAGCCTTGCCAGGATCTCTAGCCACAATCTCCAGCCAGGTTCTGTAGCCAGGTTCTGTCTCTAGGTTCTGTGGCCAGTTTCTGTCGAGGATCTTTTGCCATGTTCTCTCCAGCGAAGTTCTTCTGTCTCTAGGATCTGTGTAGGTTCTGGGTCTAGGTTCTATCTCTTGTTGTCTTGTTACATCTGTATTTATACCAGTTGATTCCAATCCTATCAATCTCTATTCCAAAGGTTAGGGCGTTTCTTATCTCCATTCCAGGGAGTAAAGATTATGTAGCTTAAGCATGATTGTTAGTAGTTAAAGTGATTAATTACCCGCCTGGCACTTAGTGAAGGGGTTTTATTCCCTCCCTAACTTCAGGGGAAAATCCCTACCTGAGGAAACAACCTTTCTCAGAGAGGTGACCTTGGTTAAAACACATAGTGCCAAGAAGGTGAGCAAACATATTAAGAACAGTATGTCATATATGCCAGGTCCCTTGAAACAGCAAGGATGGACCGGCTACCGGCAAATTCCCCCTTTTTTATTTTTTAAAAGCAGGCATTAAAAAGAAAAACCCCAAATGCTCTCTTGTATCCATTTTAAGAGTAGGATTGGCACTTTCCGCTATTACCTGGTCTATCACCCCTGGGAGAGCTTGCCAATCCTGCACTTTCCCAGGGTGGGAAGGCTGCAGTGGGGTTAAGGATAAGGCTCCTTGGGCCTACCTTCTCCCATGCCTTTACATTTACCTTTCCTTCCTCAGAAAAGCATGGACATACTTCTTGTATAAAACGTTCCATCTGACTGGGAGTAACCTTATCTCCTCTGCTAGCAAGCATATGTGTTAAAAGATCAATACGGAGTCTTTTTTCTTTAGACTCAGTATGGCACATCTTCTCAATCTAAGTTCTGTACTATCCACCTACTTATCCTCTATAGGGGGGTTTGCAGCACCCTGGTGGAGTCCTATCCGTCCCGAGTGCGGGGCGCTTGTCTAGGGGAATGGGGGGCGTACCTAAGGGTACCTATTCGGGCGCCAGATGCTGGAGTCCAGCGCCAGAAGGTCCAGGGGTCCCCAAAGGTGTGGACGGAGTCGGGGAAGAAGGAATGACACAGAGGCAGCGTTCAGGTGATCACCATAGCCGGGTTCTCTTGTCAGGATCTCCAGCCAAGTTCTGTAGCCAGGTTCTGTCTCTAGGTTCTGTGGCCAGTTTCTGTCGAGGATCTTTTGCCATGTTCTCTCCAGCGAAGTTCTTCTGTCTCTAGGATCTGTGTAGGTTCTGTGTCTAGGTTCTGTCTCTAGGTTCTGTGGCCAGTTTCTGTCGAGGATCTTTTGCCATGTTCTCTCCAGCGAAGTTCTTCTGTCTCTAGGATCTGTGTAGGTTCTGTGTCTAGGTTCTGTCTCTAGGTTCTGTGGCCAGTTTCTGTCCAGGATCTCCAGCCAGGTTCTGTGCTAGGTTCTCCAGCCAGGTTCAGTCACCAGATTCCAGTTCAGGTTCATCTTGCCATGTTCTATCCAGGTTCTATAGCCAGGTTCTGTCTCTAGGTTCTTCAGCCAGGTTCTCTTGCTAGGTTCTGTCTCTAGGTTCTGTGGCCAGTTTCTGTCCAGGATCTTTTGCCATGTTCTCTCCAGCGAAGTTCTTCTGTCTCTAGGTTCTGTGTAGGTTCTGTGTCTAGGTTCTGTCTCAATAATTTTTTTAAAAAAAGAATTTATTTCAAGAATTCCAGGTACCACAGAATAAGTAGAATACCAAAACTGGTTCTTCCACCACCAGCTCCACGAACCCCACTGCTGAATATGACCTGCCTCTTAGGGACCCCACCACCAGGGTGACATGTCACTTGTCCCTTTATCTTTGCACTGTCAGCTCAAGATTCAAAGTCCCAAATAGGAGCATCTGTTTGGCCAACCTGTGTCACACCCACAGCCAAGTATCTGTCTCCATTCGGCTCCCAGCATGGGAAAGGAGGTCCTAACTCTCACACACGGTGGGGGCCCAAGGGGAAAGGGAGTCTGCATGCTTGTTAGCCACAGAAAAATGTCATGTCCACTACCTCACAGCTCAATAGCATAGCATCTGTATGCTTTACTAATACATAGTTTATAGAGATGAGTAAAACTCAGTCTCCACAGTCACAAGCCCAATGCCCTAAGTGGGGCAGACTCGTGATTAATGTACACAGGCTTGCTAGGAATTCTTGCTCTAAAGGTTGAAAGAATTACCAACCAAAATTAAATTTTAATCAGCTAGCAGTTTCCTGCTACTTTATCCGACGCAATTTTAGAAGTTGTGGTTGAGCACTGCAGGCTACCGGTATGTTATAAAATTCTGCTGCCAGCTCCGATTAACCCAAGGGAACTTTTAGCTCTTGATCAAGTTTCCATTCCCTCCTATTCAGCCAGAAGCCCTCTCATCTCAAAAAAGCAAGATAACTCCAGCCTTGATCATTCTCCACCAAGTAGTGACTCTGGGACTCCAAGAACACTGCTTCAGACCGTGGCCCAGCTCCCGGGCCGGGGGAAGGGACTCTGGGATGAGCAGCTCAGCTTCTGGTGTTGGCAGGCCGTGCAGATGAAGGGGCAGGATTCATGCCTGGAAGGAAAACTTTCTCTTGGTGAAGAATATGATCCTCAAGGCAACAAACAAGACCGAGACCTGCAGAGGAGCAGGCCTGGCTGCACAGGGCAAAAGCTCGATATCGGTGGGGAAAGTGGAGGTCACAGCAGGGACTGCCTCACCCAAAAACACCGAAGGACATGCAGAGGTGTAGCAATTTTGCCTCCAGCAATCTATTGCTCATAAATACTGGCACGCCAAAGCATTACTGGCAACCACAAAAACGAAGAAATGGAAACAGCCGCCAAAAACTAGCTCAATATATTACTCTATAATCATACTATGAGGCATTACCCACCTATTAAAAAGAGGTGCCATTAAATGTGATAATATTGTCAATAAATTAAGTGAGAAACCCAAGGGGCAGAACAGTGTGTATAGTATGATTTTGTTTGTTTTTAAAAAGGGAATATACAGGAAGGCGTGTCCGGTGAAACATACCGGAAGGGTAGCCTGGAAACCATTGGAAATGGGGGTTGGGAGGAGGGTACGAAAAGGGAGACCTTTACTTTTCACTTTATATCCTTTTTCTGTTTGAATATTTACTGTGAGAATACAGTCTATTTATAATTCAACTAGCTTAAAATATTATAAAAGTGAAACATAGCAGGGAAAGGAGTATTGGTCATTAACAAGCAGGGTCAAAGTAAATTATTTTCCCCACATAAGGCAGCTCACCTGAGCCTGTGGGAAGGCAGGCTTTTCCCATTTTAGAAATCTTTTCTGCTTGCAGGCCCACAGGGAAAACCACCTCGGTATCTTTTCCTTCACCTCAGGAACACCTCAGAGCCAGGTCTGGATTCCACTCAGGTGAGGACCTACCTTCTGCCTCCTGCCCAGGTGTTTGCTGGGCCTCACACCACAGCCAGGCTCAGTGTCACTGAGGTAGGGGTGCCCCCTCAATCCCCCTAACATCCCCCCAAAAAAGTCAATTGTTATTAAAAGCCTGGGACTAGAATTGGGCCTACTTGGTTTGTAGTCCTGTAATAACGATGGTAATGTTGGTGGTAATGTTTAAGAAGGTGATAGAAACTAGTTTGGAAATTTAACTAATTCTAGAGTAGAAAAAAAAGAATGACCAGACTTTACTAATGACCCTAGGGCAGTGTTCGGCAAACTGCGGCTCGCGAGCCACATGCCGCTCTTTGGCCCCTTGAGTGTGGCTCTTCCTAAGCCTTAGGAGTACCCTAATTAAGTTAATAACAATGTACCTACCTATATAGTTTGTTTAAAAAATTTGGCTCTCAAAAGAAATTTCAATCGTTGTGCTGTTGATATTTGGCTCTGTTGACTAATGAGTTGCCGACCACTGCCCTAGGGGGATTCTATGTTCTCTAAGTTACCAAAGGCAGCCCCAGAACAGTCTGTAGTAAAGCTTCAATGACTAGAAGTGGGGAGAGGAATGGGGATGAGCTTAGTAAAGGGCCCCAAAGAGAAAAGGAGTTTTCCCTAACTTCCCCCTGACATGGAGGAATTTTTCCCACACAAAACTTTGTAAACCCAGCCACTGGTGCCAGCAAGGGACGGACTGGGGTGCATTAGCCAAATCTGGTCTAGTGCCTCAGCTCCTCTTCCCTAGCACTTCCCACTGCCCCACGTCTTCCAGGTTGAAATTTTGCCTCTTCTCAACTCTTCTAAGCTTCTTCTTTTTTTTTTTCAAATATTTTATTGGTTTTTCAGAGAGGAAGGGAGAGGGACAGAGGTCCAGAAACATTGATGACAGAGAAACATCAATCAGCTGCCCTCTACACACCCCCAACTGGGGATGTTCCCGCAACCAAGGTACATGCCCCCAACCGAAATCGAACCTGGGACCCTTCAGATCACAGGCCGACGCTCTATCCACGGAGCCAAACCGGCTAGGGCATCTTCTAAACTTCTAAGAGCTAATTCCAATCCATTCAGCAAAGGACTGAACCCCTCCCTTTTCGCCTTCCCTCCCCGCCTCCCAACACACACACACAAGGCAATCTGTAAGGGCCTGATAGGAATGCCTGTGAGTCACATGGATCCTTGAGATACATCACTCTGCTGTAGGGAATTCCCAGTTCAGTCCCCTTGGAACAAGGGTGGCTGGAGTTGGTCCTGGTTACTTGGGGCAGGTGGAGAGCCAAAGCTGGTCAAAGCTACCCACATTTGGGCAGTGACCACCCAATCTGACCTGGGCTGCAGATGCATTGCTGGCCTGTTTTCCCCCATAGCCACCAAGGCAAGAAAACCTGTCCCAGCTCCATTCTCACTCCCCCTTATCCCCATCCCTGGGGAGATCTGGCCCTTTTTGCATCGTTTTTGAGAGATGCTGCAGTGGGCTTCCCTAGCGCAGGGGCCTTCCCCAGACCCCTGAAGGGGCGGTTCCTTTGGACGGCCTCACAGCAGCACGGGCTCAGCCCTGCCCCGCTTCTACTTGTCTTTTGAGGACAGCCACCCACCCACGAAGTCCAGCCTTTGGTCCAGCCCTTGGTCAGAGGGACAGCGGTGCAGGTGAAACCAAGCCACCAGGCGTTGGTGGGTCCCTGACCCAGGAGCCTAGACGCCTGAGACCCCATCCCTTATGCGCGCACAAAGCCCGCGGCCGCGGAACCCTCGGCCCCGCCTCATTCGGCTGCGGGACCCCGACACCGCAGAGACCCAGGGCCCAGTGGCTCAGTGCGCTGCGCCCCGGCTCTGGTGCGGGCGGTCGCGCGGCAGCGCAGCCTGGGGCCGCGCTGGGCAGGTAGCTGTGGGGACCGGAA
>NW_006285041.1:672384-711754 GCF_000327345.1 Myotis davidii
GCGGGCCGTGGCCCCTCTGGGAGGGGCTGCTGGGGCTGCCACGGGGACAAGGAGGAGCCTCCCCAGAAGAGAATGGGTCCCGTGTCTCTGGGAGAGACGGAAAGCAGCAGTTACAGAACTGTTAGGGCAACTGCTTACACAGGGTCCTGAACCTACTAGGTGCTAGAATGTTAAATAGGCGATGGACGAACAAGTGAATGAATGAGTAAATGAAGCCATGTATCATCTCCCCCTCCCGGGCTTCACCCCTGCCCTCCATAACCAACAGACACACACCATGGTAAGGTTTTCTTTCCAACCCCTTTGTAATGGTCTCCCTTTATATTGGAAGAGTGGAATGAGATTCAAACCATATTACCCTCCATCCTCCTCTATTTTGCCTTTTCTCCAGTGAGGCCTCTCACACTGGGCTAAAGTTTAAATGCAGCTTTCCTCTGGTTCACCCTGTGAATTCAGGTTTATTCTGATCCAGCACTTTAGAGACTAGTTAATTACCAGGCATTCTGTGCCCCCAAAACTGTATATTAAAGCTTTATAACGACTTTTAAGTAAAATCTGTGCCTTATGCAGTGGGGTTTCTTTTAGCGATGCAAATTATCTCCCACAGAAAATGCCGGGCCTGTGATTTGGACATTCAGAGGCATGCCTCGAATGAGTTGCTGGGCAGTGTGAGTCTCCAAGTCTATGAGCAAAGGCACCTGGAATCTGTTATTCCAGGCACTTAAGTGGAAGTCCAACTGAAGCTTGGGGTTTGGCTGGAAAAGCCTGCAGACTTGATGAGACAATTCCTTTTAGCCAAAGAAATAATGCTGCTTTGATTAACTGAGCAAAAAGCTGGATCTACATTACCCCAGAATTCTTGCAAACCAAGCAGTACTGTGGCAGAGAAACTTTAGGATTAAACTGAGCTGTACACGGGGCTTTATGCACAGGTCCAGGCTGAAGTCGTGCTTGAAATTCTTGGGAATTAGATCATTTATTTATGATTGACCAGCAAAATGCCGATGTGTCATTGAATTGGAACCATTTTTCACAAAGATCTATGTTTCCCCTATTTATTTTTACTCATAAAAAACAACAACTTGCTGTTCAAATTAACATTGACAAACAACTTTTAGTTGATGTTAAAGCATTCAGGATTTTATATCCCTAGGATATTAATTCTTTCTAGGATGTCATACAGACTAGCTGATGTACTGAAAATCTCTGGTTGTGCGTTTCTTTTTAATGAACCAGGATTCAGTTGTTAAGTGAACTAAGTTGACAACTTACCTGACTATAAAAATAACAACAAAACAGAAACTAATGTGTGGAGCTGTTTTATCTGTTAGACTTAGTAAAATGCAGTGTCTGCCACTTCTAGCTTTTCAAGACCACTAGGAAACATTTGGGAGCTGAAACAAAAATTATTGGCTCCAAAATATGAAAAGAAAATGGAAAGAATTGGAGAAAGAGATGTTTAAATATCTAGAAAATATAGTCACCTGCAGTTCAACTCAACTTTCGGAGTTGCATTCAAATTATGTTTAATCTATGGTATGAGTGCAGTTTAATAGTTCACATATACCTTGGAGTAGGCCCTTCAAAAGCGCCGGGTACTTCTGAGGGTGTTTAAATGGCCCCACTAAATTTGTAATGAAAGGTTTCCAAACCAAGCCACAATGTATGTTTATTTTCCTTTGGTTGGAATGGCTTTTGGTTAAATTTATTATAAATGGATCAGCATCCAAAAAGAAAAATGAAATTCTCTTTTAAAAAGCAACACTTTAGCCCTAGCTGGTTTGGCTCAGCATATAGAGTGTAGATCTGCAGACTGAAGGGTCCCAGGTCAAGGGCATGTACCTCAGTTGCAGGCTCGATCCCTGGTCAGGGTGCATGTGGGAGGGGACGGATCGATGCTTCTCTCTCTGTCTTTCCCCCTCCCTTCCACTCTCTCTAAAAAAATCAATTGAAAAATATCCTCAGGTGAGGATTAACAACAAAAAGCAATACCTTGAATCCTAAATTTCATTTTCCTAATTACAGGCCAAACATTATACTTTGAAAGATTAACTTGCAAAGGAGAACTTGTTCAGATGAAATTCAATAAATGGGGACAGATTAATAGCTTCTAACTGAAAATTCCGACTAATCACTCAGAAATAAAGCCCTTTGATTATATGCAGATGCCGCAGTATTTAGTTATTAGTTAATAGCTATGGAGTGAATCAAAATTATTCTCCCAGATAGCAGATAAAGCCAAGAAACAGAGAAATGAGATAATCATTTCATGATTATACAGTAGTAACTTCTTCAGAATGAAGAGAGAATTTAAATTCCAGAGTTCTGAGTTACCCTGCTGTTATCTTATCACAGGGAAAGCCATCCACTGACGTTTTGGAGCCTTGGGAAGTGGCAAACTTCTGTTTGAAATGAACCATGTCATTTGCAGGATTCCACTGATTTTCTTGCTTTTCCCAGCAGTGGATTCAGGGTTAGGTAAATTTTCCCAGTGGGATAGTGCTGGGCACCACTTCCACACACAAAAAAAAAGTAACTTGAAGCTCTCAAAAAGAATATATCGGTATTATGATCACCCAGGTATTCCTGAGCTCTGAAAGTCCCCAAGTAATATTGATTCAGTGGCAAATATCATCAAAACGGTTTTGCTCCAAGCTCTGCATGTTAATAATTTATGTTTTTCAGCAAAGGAAAAATAAAGGACTTCATTTGGTATCTGACTCGACCAATAATTCATTTACAGGCTTCTGAATTCACTTGTTGGCTTTGCTGGAGATGGAGCCAAACGAATTTTTATATAACATTAGTAGGATGATAGCAACAGAATTGGTTTCTGGGCAACTATGACAAATTGTTAGGAAGTTGGTAAAAGAGGGTGGGGAGGGGTAAAGCCACACTCTGTTCGGGTAACTTTATTTAATATCTCTATTTTCTTGATCTGACCTTGACCTGGTCTTAAGTGCCAAAGAATGACCTGATAAAAATGCTGGTTAAAGTTATCTTACGCAATTGTTTAAGACTGGCTTTGTCCTTGTCTAGTCAAGGGCAACCACTTCTTTCCTTGCCATGTGATTTGCCCTCACACAAGAGTGGTAGATGCGCCCTAGCTGGTTTGGCTCAGTGGATAGAAAGATGCAAGCTTGTCAATGACAGAGAAGTGAATGGTTTCAGTCCTTCAGAATCTACCTGCCACTGACACTTTAATCCATACTCTTCTAGTAAGAGAAATGCAGGGATAACCCTCAGGCCAATTAGGAAGTATAATAAAAAGACAACATCCTTCCTAAGCCCTATCTTTATCCTATCTGACCTAAGAAATCATGTTTAATGAAGCTTGGGTGCTTATTCATTCTTCAATTAACATTTATTGAACATCTATGTTTAAGTTCTGTATTATGCACTGCTATGCATTGATATATGAAAGAGAAAGTGCCTGCCTTTGTGGGGCCTAGTGAAGAGCCAGACATTAAATACATTATCACAAGAATAAACAGAGATACAAACTGTGGTAACTGCCAAGCAAAAGAATGTGGCTGTGTACATGACAAGTGAACCCAATTGAGATAGAAAAGAGAAGGCTCTCTAAGAATGTGAGCAGGTGAGCTGGGAACCAAAGACACTACTTTTTTCATTCGACCTTCTACCTTTTTATTTGAGAAATTCACCAGTGTTTCAGATGCCTCTTAGAATATTTTATTTTATTTGTACGGACCAAACCCTACCTGCCAATAGACCTAGAGGGGCTGCAGAGGGACATTCTTGTTCTGTCTGTGCTTTTGGTTTGAGAAGAGCAGGAGGTACAGAGGGCTAGATTGGTGTGGGTACAAGAGTCCCCCTCTGCTTCCCAGAGGATGCAGAAATTTCCAAAGTGTAAGCTTCACAAAGATTTAGGAACTTTATTACAAAACGCTGCTTCCCTCACATCCATTCACAGTTGTTGTGGTGCTTCTGGGATTCCAAAGGTTTCCACTGCACTGCCTTCCCAAACTTTTTGGCATATGGAAGGTTTTGAGGACATGGCTGTGCTTTGTGACCCTACTTAGAATTCACAGATGTGGGAGTTAAAAACGAAGCTATCAGTGGAAAACACCCAGGCTCTGTAATGAGGCAGACCTAAATTTGAATTCCAGCTCTTGCCCAAGTTCACAAATTTGAGCTTCCATCCTCAACTACAGAATGGAGTTGTATGGGGTTGTGAGTGCTGGAAATAGTGGATATAGTAGGTTTCTGTCATAGAGAGTGCTTTCAACAAATGGAAGCAGTTATTAGTAATATCATCTTTGGCTCCCAAATCACTGTATTAGTTTTATGCATTTATACCTTGTCCCCAGAATATTTAAGACCACCAAGTTCATTGAGTTACAGGGATGTAAGCAAGGTTATTGATGAATGTTTTTAAATATATCTTGATCCTTTACAATTGACTGTATTCATCTGTATCTGCCCACTGGTCATTGAGACTGAGTCTGTCTTATTCACAGTGGTAGCCCCAGCTCCTAGCACAGTGACTAGTAGCAGTCAACAAATGTTTCCCGAATTAATGAACCTAATCTTACTTTCTCCCCTTCTCTTTTAGAGGCCACAAGAAGAGAAATATCCTGTGGGACCATGGCTGTTGGCACTGTTTGTTTTTGTTGTCTGTGGCTCAGGTATGGGTTCTTCACTGCCCTTATATCCCAGGTCTTCCTCTGTCCTTCAAAAACACATGTTTTACTCAGAAGGTAAATAGACAAAAAATATATTAGTCTAAGATTCAAGTTAATCTCTGCCTGAGGTATTAATCTTAATGGGGTTTTGATTTAATTTCTCTTCCAGCAGACCAAATATGAGTAGAGACAGAATTGATATGCTATCAATTTGTAATCATAAAATGATTATGCTGAGCAATTAAATCAGCTATATGGAGTTTAGAGTTCAATCAAACCTTTCTGTGAAGACACAGTATAAGAGCATTTCAAACAGAAAGTGGAGCACCTGTCTGACAATGATCAATCCACATTCCAGAGAGAGGGAGAGGCTTTCTGAGAAAAGGAACTCTACAGTGCTCTACACAGAACTGAGCCTTTGACCTGAGCCTCAAGGTACAGCCACTTCATACTGGAAGTTGACAAGTTCAGAGAGCTTTCCTTGCACTGACATGCAAACACACACATACAAAGAGGAGATTTGAGCAGAAGGATTATACAGTCGTTTCTAGTAAACTCTGCTATTGGGAGTCTTGACATAATTCCTGGTCCCCAGGGCTTGGGTTTCTGAAGTACTGGCGAGTGCAGGTTACTTCCATCAGTAGGCAGGCCATTAGAGCATCCCATCCCCATCACCTCACTGTTGCTGAGGACAGGGAAGGCCAGGAGTCCACATCTTCCAGCAGACTCAGGTCTAGGACATCATTCTGTCCCAGCGGCAAGAGACACCCATGACTAAAGATAGATCAGTGCCTCTGATCTTCAAGAAACCACTCTTCCAAGGAAACAAACGCTCTTAAGAGAAAGGAAGGATACAAAGGATTTGGCATGATTGTTGCTTGAGGCTCAAATATTTTAAAGCTGATTTGGCGTCCCAAGATGAAAAGATCTTCCACTCAAAGAAACAAAACTGTACCCCAGTCCCAAAGCTGTGTCCTAGAAAGGGATCTTTTGCCCAATATGGGGATTCCTCATCTTTAACAGAGTTTACCCATCCTCTGCTGGAATACTTCTGAGGGTTGAGTACTCACTTCTTCAAAAAGCCTGTCCTATTTCTGTATAGGTCTAATTCTTTTAGATATGTTTCCCCTCTTTTAAACTATACATGCTATCTTCTCAATAATTCAAGGTAGACTCTTGGAGTCACACCAACAGGACTCATTCCCTTCTGAACATCTTGAATCTGGATATTTCAAAGATGACTGCCTAGTGGTTCCTTCTACTAGCTAAACTTTCCCAATTTTCTCAATCAGTCCTCATAAGATGTGGTTTCTAGCTAGACACCATGAGTAGCATTTGCAACTATAAAAGTTGGTCCAGAAGTGGTATGAATGCTCCAGAGGGAGTAGGATTGTCACTACCCTTATCTCAATGTTCTGCTTCCATTAATCTGACCCAGTTTGCAGTTTATATTGGAATAGTCACAGCATGTTCCAGACTCACTTCAAGCTAATGGCCAGCCAGGCCCCGACCAGATCTTCTGTACATAAACTTCCTGCAAGCTTCAGAGGCAGCTACCTAATCCCACCCAAAGTTGTCTCATCTCCTATCATACATTGTTTTATTTTATTCAGAGCCCTCATCAGCATTTAGAAGTATTTTGTTTGCTTACTTATTATCCATTTCCCTCTGCCAGGATATAAGCTCAGGGAAGGCAGTGTTCCTTTTCCACTAAATTTGTAGATTCTACTACAGTATTTGGTATATTGTACGTGTTCAATACAGTTGGATGGATGGATGAATAAAGCCATATATTCTGCATACTGTAAATATCCAATTGACTTTCTTGAGACCTAACATAAAGCTTCATGAATATTTCTATTAAAAGTTTAGTGTTGTTTCAGTTGTCCTTCTACAGAGTAACTATAAGTCTGGAAACACAGAAACACATGCATGATAAATGGCTTACCGATATTACAGTATAATGTACAATATGGTCAGTGACACTACATGATCTAGTCAATGTATTGTCATTAGCAATGCACAGTTCAGAGCGCTATAAGAAATTGCAGTGACTCTGGGGCATCAATGCAGCATTGTCATCAAGCCCACATATTCACCTGTGATGCATTATTTCAGACTATCTGTCTCTGATTTTCACCTAACAACCAACAACACGACCTGTGCTTTAGCATGCCACAGACAAATACAAAATCAATCCATATAAAATAGCTGTCTATCTTTTCAGGTTTTATAGCCAGCCTGTAGATTGTTAAATCTTGAACCTTGAGCCTTTTATCTAATTATCTTTTTCTCTGAGCCTTACAGTCTCTAAAAGTATATTATTTCTCCAAGTCACTGATAAAAATCTAGACCTGGAGAAGTCCATAGAACACAATTAGAGACAACTCCCTTTGGGTTGACTTTGAACCTCTCAGCAGAACTCATGCAAGCCATCATCATGTGTTGAGGGTCCCCATGTGCCTGCCACTGTTCTGGGCTTTGAAACTACAACCTCCTTCAGTACCTACAGGCACTGGAGAGGGCAGATAAGAAAGCTGCCCATTGTAACCCCAGAAAGAGCACGATGATAGCAGAGTTCTTGGTGAGCACGCATAAGGGATTGCCTTAGTCCTTTCAGGCTGCTGTAACAAAATACCACAGCCTGGGAGGCTTACAAACGGCAGAAATGTACTGCTCACAATTCTGGAAGCTGGACATCAGATTCAGGGCCAGCATGGTCAGGGGAGAGCCCTCTTTCTGGTCATAGGTTTCTCCTTGTGTCTTCATACCATATCCTTATGCAGCAGAGGGAGACAGGGAAGCTCTGAGGCCTCTTTTTTAAAAGCGCTAGTCCCACCCACTCTCATAACCTAATCACCTCCCAAAGGCCTTACCTTCTACCACCATCATATTGAGGACTTCAACGTGTGAATTTGGGAGAACACAATCAATTATAGCAGGAACTTCTAAACCATGCTGGGCAGAAGGAAAGGTTTCCCAGAGGAGGTGCAGTTTAAGCTGAGTTTTGAAGGACAAACAGCCAGACAAAGGTAGGTTATTCCACATGAAGGAACACTGCGTGACAAAGGCACTGAGGCTGGAGATAGTGGCTCAAGAATGGCAAAGCCCAGCCGTGAGGATCTGTGAGCCCTTAGTGGGGAGGGAGGTGGAAGGGAGACAATAGTTATTTGGTCTGGCTTGTTTTTCTCAAACCTGTGCTAGTTCTCAATAGTCATGCTTGTCAAAGGGCTTAAAAAAACTTTCTCTAAATTACATTTTAAAAAATTACATTTTAATTAAAATTTTGCCAGGCTTATTGGTTCACATAGCAGGTACTGTATCCAACAATCTTTTGGAACCAGTCTTCAAGAGTGTTTTAGGCATCAAGCACAAACGCTCTGTTATCTCAGCTGCAGGATTGTCCAGGGGCCTGGATGGGAGACTGCAGGGCCTGGAGACTTGGACATAATGAAAATACAGCCCTCATTGGCATACCAGATCCCCCCGCCTCGCGTCCAGGGCTCTTCTAGCGATGCTTCTCTCAACTTCCTCGTTAAGACCACTTTGCTCTTATGAGGAGCAATAAATAAAATGGGAGTTTGGTGGTCTTGCTTTCTCTATCCTGTTTACATGCTACAAGAATCCCTAATTAATGGGCCTCGTTGCTTTTTCAATCATAACTGAGAATAATCTAATACTACCACCCTTTTTGCTTTGTTTTGTTGTTGTTTTCTGCAAGCTTCAGCTCATGTTGGGCACTGTTCTCACAGAAAGGTGTCACTCTCCTCAGTTTGTCCTTGGTACTGTGCCCTTCCTTCTATCTTTGTCCGTGTCCTTTTCTAAACCATGCATGTCATGAAAAACACAATGGCACCAATAGCTGTGTCCCCTCGGGGATTAGTCACGATTCAGTTCGTTTGGCAGAGCCACTGTCCCTCTTGAGTCTCTCCCTTTTTAGAGTTGCAAGCCATAGGCTCCCACCTATCTTTTGTCTACATTCAAAAGAATGTGATTTCCTCAAGTTTATCAGTTCCTCTGCTTTATGTAATAAGCCTTCTTGGTGCTAGAATGATTGAACCCCTCATTACTACTCTCTCTCACCTCTATCCCAGTTCAGTGATCCAAAGTAGGAGAGACCCCCTGCACCTCACGTCTGACCATCCATCTGTGCTGTGCACACCCTCACTCTGCTCTTGTCTGTGACACTCACACAAAACTCACTGCAGTTTCTGGTAGGATTTCTGTGCCTCTACGGACACACACTCCTTCGTGTCCCTCAGGTCTCTTTCCTCTGAGCAGGGCATGCCCGTATGCCAGGCTACAGCTTCATCTCACTGAGTCCCGGTGACACCTATGAGGTCATTTGCCCTCTCTGGGCTCATGTCATTGGTTAATCCCATTTTGTATATTTTTATACAGACAGGAAAACTATGAGATCTTCCAATATTAATGAAGATGCTGATCATTGATCTGTTTCTCTTGACAGACTCTTGCTTTCATTACCTTCCTCATTAACCCATATTCCTAACTGATGTTTGGTTGAGCAAAGTGCCCCTTTTAGAAGTAGGGTCAGTAGGCTAAATAAACAATCAGGTCAGGCAAGGAATAGGAGTGCACATCTTATCTGTTTTCCTAGCTATATTCCGGGGAGGAATTGGGCTGGTAAAATGTTGGTATTTAAGTACATGCTCACTTATTGGTCACCCTTACTCCACTTTATGTGGAAAAACAAGTTAACAAACCTCCAGGAGGTTACAGGGTCCCTTTATTACGGGGAGTGATGTGTCACAGCAAACTTTCACCCCTGGCTTCTCTTTCTTATGACCTTCCTCATCCTCCGTTCCTTTCATGCCTATGGTGGTGATAAGAGCAAAAAAATGAAAGGGAAGGAAGAGAAACCTGGAGAGCAGTGAGGGTACAGGAGCATGGCACCCAGGGACCCCTGGCCCAAACCTGCACCCAGGGAACACCCACCACCTCACCAACAACTTAGATAAGAGCACCGGAGCTGTGCCCAGGCCACCAAGATCAGAGTCCGAGTCCACAGTTGTAATCTCTAGTACATTACCCTGTTAAGAGGCAGCTGAAGGAGGTTTATTTAAATCCATCCCTCTCCAGAATTAAGTAAATTTCCACTTTCAACCATTGCAAAAGGTCTCTGAGGCAAGACGCTTCTTTGAAATCTGACCAACTGGTGCCTCAGAGGGGAGGACAGTTTTGGAATCTGCCAGATATCGGTTCAGAGCCTAGATTTGCTATTTATCAGCCGAATAACCTAGGACAAGTTATTTACTCTCTCCGTATTGATTTCCTTTTCGATCAAATAGGGATATAGGAGCCCCTCCACAGATGGTCATGGCGCTGAAGGTTCCAGGGATGTAAGTGCTGGCCCAACAAGCTTGACACCTGCAGCCTCAGTCACTACCTCCTCTACCCACTCCCCCCCCCATGGAAACCAGTGGCACCGGGGCTGGGACTGCTGTGCCATGGGGTGCTCAGGCTTCCATTCACCGCCCTTCCTCCCATACTAAGCCTGTCATTGGCAGGCTCAGCCATCATATTTTTCTGGATCTTTCAGAAAGCAGTAGGCCCTGCCTCTTAACTCCAAGGATGGGTGTGAGCCATTTCAGTGGTAACACTCTGGGTACATGAGACTGTTTTCCCTTGATAAAGCCTCCAAATCTGTCACCTCCCCACGCAAGGAAAAGGAGGCACGGACGTGCAGACACAAATCAATGAATGGGGGCTTGTACTTTAAGTTGACTCTCAAAAATGAAATATAAGTTTCATTTCCTTAACACAACCCGCATACATCACTGTTTTGCTAGAAAAGTTTTCTTTGTGAGATAGAAAAGCCTTGGGAACCCTGTGTTCTTTTGAGACACAATATTATCCAAATAGGTCCCTTCAGGGCCATTTCCTGCTTTGTTTTGCTCGGTTTGATAACCAGCTTTATTGTTATTGGTATTATATATTCTGTCAGCAATCTCAGACCTGCTTCTCAAATACCTGTCATGGGCCCCCTCAAGTGATTATTCCAAATAGGCCAGGAAATTTTCTTGTTCAAGCCTTGTCCTGGGACTTTGTGTTGCTGGAACCTTTTTAACTGCTTGCATTTATCTTGTTTTGGTCTCCTAGGACCCAGATCCACATTAAAACACATCCCTTTTTATAAAAACATTATCTTCCATTTCTGCAGGCAAGGGGGCCTCTCTCCAGATAAGCAGCTCATTCTAGCTCTCTCAGTCCCTGGTTTCAAAACCTGCCCTTTTGGAGAACTGTTTAATAACTTCTGAAGAGTTCTTGCTTTATCTTGAGACTCAGAGACAAGCGTGACCTGGAATGTCTGTCTGAGACAGCAAAGACACTGTCACACAGATCTGCCACCGCTATCTTCACAGGACACTTGCAGGCTTGACGCACCTCCCCAGGCCATTAATGAAGCCAGTCCCCACTGTTTATGCTCAGTGCCCTAGCCCCTAGGTTTTTCTCCCCTTTTATCCTCAGCTCTTTTAAAAGCTTATTGAGAAAGATTCTGAGGCCACACCAAAGCTCTGTGGGAAAGTGTGCTGCAATTGATTACTACAGTCTGTCATGAGCATGGTATTAACAGCAGGATCCCGTGCTCATCTTTGCTGTCCCTGGTCTAACCTTTTTATAATGTAAGTGCCACAGTGTTCACAGGACAACCGTCTTCAGCATCTTCAATTCTTCTCTTTAATGAGAATGCCTCCCGGACTCGGTGAAATTAGATCTTTTCCTTAACATGTTAGTTGTTCAAACAGGTTTGTCATTTTGTCATCATATACATGTTTCTTGTGATCCTGTAGTATGATTTACCTTTCCCAAGCTCTGATACTGTGTGGTGACAGGAAGCCACAATCTTAGCACTCTTGGCAACATGGTTGTATCCTTCTCTGTTCTTACCCCTCATTGAGGTCTCAACTGGGACTAGGGGGTCACCATTTAATTCCCTTCATCCTTCGATTCTGATGTGAACTCTTACATACCAGCCAAGCCCCACTTCCCTTTCTCGGACTGCTTCTCCCTCATGTATTCCTAATTTCAATTTTATCTCTCTTTCTAGCCAGTTTTGATGTTCATTTCCTGGTTAGTGATCATGAGAATGTCAATGGTTACTGAAGCCGGGGTATTCTTGAGGCCGAGGCGCCTTCATCCCACATCAAAGGGAACCCTCTAGGGCAGCAGGATTAACTAGTGACTGTTATTTTATTCATAAGTTTCTATATTTCCCCATTTTGTCAGTGAGCATATATTACTTGCATATTTAGAAAAAATTAAGTGTGATTTAAGAACAAATCGTCTAGACTTGTGGTTTGTAGCCTTTCCCTTTTTTAAAGCAGCAGCAGCACTCTTTGTTCAAATCTTATAGGGAAACAAATGAAAGAGCAGCTGTTCTGGTTGAAATGAGATCTGTGTGTATGCGTACGTGCGCATGTTTGTGTACATGTTCGTGCGTGTGTGTTGTGTGTTTGTGTATGAATGTTGCATGTTTGTGTGTTGCATGTTTATGCGTGTGTGTATGGGGTACCTCCTGTGTTGCTGTATATTCTGCTTTTTTTTCATTCCCAGAAAGGAATATCCAGCTGGACCCTCTTTGCCCATCAAATAGGAAATTGTGTCTGGCGCAGAGCTGGCCTCTGCTGTACAGAGTTACTATCTTTCAGCCAAGAGCCCACTAGGTGTATTTGGCACCATCAGTTGTAAGTAGCTGCACTGTTTCTGGGCAGAGACATTCCTTTTGTCTGTCAGTTCACAGACTGTCAGTACTCCTCTCCTGTATCCTCCAGGGACTCTACCCACAGGGATGGGGCGGGGTTGGGGGGTAGATAGTGTCACAGGTAGGTCTAATTTTTAGGACAACCTATTCAGAAGAGATAGGAAGAAGTGATTCCCTGAGATGTTCTTAGATGGGCCTGAATTCCGATTCTCTCAGCCCCATGTTTCAGGTCATCCACCTGGCTCTCTTTATAGATGCACTAAGGACCTCTCTATTCCTAGAAGGACTGGCACTCACCATTCCTAGGACTGGAGGTTTTTATTAAGGATGTGGAGGAGGGAAAGGACTAAATCATGTGTGTGCCAGCTCTAGGGCCAACTTCCCTGGGTTTGAAACCTGGGTTTGCTGCCTCCTAGCTGTGTGGCATTGTCCAGGTTACTGATGCCCACTCTAAGCCTCAGTTCTCCCATTCTTAAAGGGCTTAGGACTGGTTCCTGGCTCCTAAGATCCTCATGAAAACGAATCCTGAGGGTTAATGCTTGTCCAGTCAAGGTAATAGTTTTATAAATGTTTGTTGTTATTGTCATTATGTTGATGGTCCTTAGTCACCCTGTCTCCCCAGCTCTTGACCTCCTGGGCAAAGTTCTGACCAAGATTCTGAGTGCTTACAAGGAAAGAAAGATGCCATTTTGACCTTTCTGGTGACTTTGCTTTGTGATGATGAGAACACCTGTAGTGGCGGAGCACAGCCCGGTGATGCTGAGGAAGCTGCGTGGGCTCCAGCTCGCGCCTGGCCAGGTAGAGGGCAAGGCTTGTCGACCAGAGGTCAGTGGTATCACCTCTGCAGGAGCAGCTAGAGCCTCTTCTCTATTTCCAGAAAGAACTCTTTGTATCTAGACTATGGGGGCGAGCAGGACCTGTTCACGTAACTATTTTGGCTGCCATTGCTTGAGTCCTTATTATAATGCCAGGCTCTACACATACATTCTCCCTTCTAGTCACACAATCCCTACAAAGAAGCTGTGGTACTCACAACACTGAGGCTCACAGAGGAAATCAGCCAGCATCCCATGTTAAAAAGTGATAGAGCTAGTACCCAAACCTAACTTCAAACCCTACTGCTTTCTGTTACCCTGCATTCCTTCTCTCTTCCATGTCCCCAAAAGTACTGTGGAGCAGAAGGTTTCCACCAACTTTAGGCCTTTAGCATATGATTGTGTCCCCTGTTGAGACATCTTCTACTTTCCCTGCCAGAAAAGGTGCACTGTCCAGAGATTCCAGTTGTGCAGCCATCCTGGGTCAGCTCCCAGATGGATAACGCCTGTATCAAGTCATGGCTGCTTTTGGACTGGGCCACCGGGCACTCATCACCTTACCTTTTCCTGGACATGTGCTCAGGGACATATTTGAATTCACCATGTTTGCAGGTCAACCACATAAACACTGGCCTTTCCTGGAGACTACCAGAACATTCCTGAACTGGTGACACCCAGAGGGAGTCTCTCCAGAGACTGGCAAGTGCGATGTTTGAGAAACAGAGCAGCCCAGAGAAGCCCTTCTATTTCACCACAGAGGAAAGATGGAAGACATGCATCTACTCTGGAACTCCTGCCTCAAGATCTGAGATGGACAATCTGGAAAGATCTGATCAGCCATTGGCTCTCACAAGGTGACTTGTGGCCTCCGTTGTTGTGTGCCATCCTCTGCCCTGTGCCCGTGGAGCATTTGGGTTTGTGTGTGGTCTCCTTCTCAGAAGAGAGTTTCTGTCTGCTATTTCAGTGTGGAGACGGGGCATCACCTTCTTTGCTAATAATATCCCTCTTTTAACAATGTCTTCCTGCCTTTACCTGCCCCTGGCATCTCTCTCTCTTTTCTCTCGTCGCCATCTCTGGGGAAATCACCAGGAAATGCTATCAGAAAATGGTGCTTTGCTTTTGACTTTCTTTTTCCTGACTCTTTTAGAGAACTTAACAGACCACCTTTGCAATGTCTTGTCTCCTAACATTACTACTTGTCTCTCTCAAGATTCATACTTCTCTTACAGCAATTTTTTAATGAAAAAATGATCAAGTTGTGTGATTTCTAGAGTTATCTTTATACTCCTAATGGATGTTCCTCTGGCCTGCCTTAACGTCTCTTGTCAGAAACGTCCTTGATCTCTCTTGTCAAGTATTTATTTTCAATAAAAGTGGCTTTCTGAAGCCTCCTGTTGTCTAGCTTTCTGACAATTTCCTAGAAGATCCACTTCTTTCAGCCCCGTGTCCTTCTGGCACTCCCAATTAGCTGGGGTAGGTCAGTCCCCAGCATAAGATGATACAGTCCCGGGGCTTAAAAGGTTATTGGTCTGTCATGACTTAACTTCCTATCCAAGGACTGATTCTTAGGAATTTGAATGTAAAAGTATCTATTTGATGCTGACGCTTGGTTTGCAAAATGACTATTTAAGGTTTTTAAGGTGTATCTTTCTCCATACCTTCTGTACTCATCCACCTTTCATTCCTTTAGTAAATATTTACTGAGGGGCTACTGTGTGCCCAGTGCTGAGCTAGGCTCCGGGGTAAAATCATGAGCAAAATCATCCAACATCCCTGTTCTCCTATAGCTACTGCCTGGTGGGGAGGCAAGAGGAGTCAACCAAGTAATTATGCTAAAACATGTAAAATTTCAGCCATGAAAGTGTGTGAAGAGGCATGTAGGGCTGTGAACGCATGCAATACAAAAGGCTAGTCTACTCTGGCTAAGTGTGTCCTTGGGCCGACAGCCTTAGCCTCACCTAGAAACTAATTAGAAAAACACATTCTCATTTCCCACCCCCAGATCTACTGGATTAAATACTCTGGGGGTGGGGCCCAGCACCTGTGTTTTCATATGTCCTCAGGAGATCAGGATACACACTCAAGTTTGAAAAATTCGTGCTCCAGATGATCAAATGAGGCTTCTCTGAAGATAGAACTTTTGAATTATGAAGGAACACTAGGCAATAGGGTGGGATGGGGAAAGTATTTTACATAGAAAGAATGGCATGTGTAAAAGCCCTGTAGTAAGAGCAGAGAGCTTTTGAAAGCATAAGGGATTATTCAAGAGAGGAGAAGAGTGATAAAAGATGAGCCCAGATAGGTTTACAGGAGCCAGAATGCACGGGTCATGGAGGCCTCATCAAGGATTGGGCAATAGGAAGCTTATGCTGTGCTTTTAAACACAGGGATGACATAATCCTGTTTGTTTTCATTTAAAGAATAAGTCTAGAGAATGGAGAAAGGATTGAGGAGTTGCAGGAAGAGACCAGTTTTGGAGGTCACCATAGGCACCTGGAGAAAAATGGTGGTCACTTGGACAAAGGAGGTTTCTGGAGGGATGGAGGGAAGGATGCGTAATCACAAATTTCATAGGTAAAGTCCGCAGGTCTTGGTTATCAATTGGAGATGTTAAGGATGACTATGGCATTTTGTTTTATATGTGAGATGGAGGATAAATGATGCCAGAATTGACAGTGGGAAGAGATCATGAGAAGGTCCTGTTGAGTTTGATGTGCCTTTGAGTACCTAAGAATAAGTATCAATTAGATGGTAAAAGGTGTGGCTCTCGTCTAGAGTTAGAGGAAACAGGGCTGGCAATGCACACAGGTGAATGAGTCATCCAAAGCTAAGTGGCAACTGAAATTGTGGGCCAGGCTGAGATCATTCAGGGAGAAAGAATGTAATGAAGAGGAGAAAGCCAGGATGCTCATTGCGGAACCTCAGCATTCTTGTTTACTGGTCAGGTGGAGTTAGGATGAACCCATAAAATACATTTAGCATATAGAGACAAGGAGAAGGAGGAAACTAGAAACCAGGAGAAGACAGTGTCATAGAGGCCAAGGGAAGAAAGAGTTTCAAGGAGGGAGTGCTCAGCAGTGGTGACCAGGGAAGAGATGTGGAGTCAGGAGGATTGTTCTAGTTTGTTTGATTTTTTCAGTGTGAGTGGTTCTTGCATGTTAAAACCTTAGGATTTCATTGAAAGGGGATGGTGGAATAAAAGAAAGATGTGACCAGGATCCTAAACACAGGTGGGAGAGTGTAGAGGTTTGGATTCTGTAGATTCTGCTCTAGCCTGAATGTCTCTGAACCTCTGTGACCATCCTCTGACCTGGAATGCCTGCTGTCCCTCCCTTTCTTGGCATCTCTGCTCCCCGCTGTCTTGCCTGCCACAGTCCCTTTCCTGCAGCCCGCTCTGCTGTTTTCTCAGCTTTGTTCACGCACTAAGTTATTAACTTGTCAGGGTCTAGACTCCCCACTTCCTTTCCCACTTTGAAAGCACTGTTGGCTCCCTTCCTGTTCACTGCCCGGAAAGTCAGCATGTGGAAGGCTGGGGTTAGTCTGCGGGTCATTATTGGCAGATGCACAGAATTACAATTAATGTAATTAGTGTAGGATGTTGAAGGCTTCTTAAACACATTGATACAGCTGAAAAAGGAATAATGAACACAACCATCTCTTCATTACCTTAGATGTGGAAGCAAATGATGAACTTAAAATAGACTCTTCAAAGTAATTTCTCCAAGAGGGTTCAGTTTTAAAGGGTCACATATAAACATATTAAGGACCATCGGTTTTTACATGGGCTCAATTAGGATTAGGAATAATCTTTAGTTTTTAAAACAGACTCAGAAATAGGTAGGTTGTTTTAATATGTGTTGCAACTACTCTAGGGCAAGCAAGTTTTTCTGATTCTTTAGATAAATTTGCAGCAGTTTCTTAAAAAGAATTGAGAGGTTTTATCACTACCTAGCACTTCTGAAGTCATGAATTAACCTAATGAGTTCTGATGGACTAAAGGCACAGACTGCCTCCTATTTGTTTATGTAAGTCATGCTGAAATGATTTCTTGTCTAAAGATAAAATTAAGGGAGAAAGAACATTTTTGAGCATCTATTATGAACAGATCTTTTACTTATGTCATTCTGTAGATTCCTTGCAATCCTGTGAGGCACATACTATCTACTGACTTTACAAATACAGAAATCAGGGCTCAGAACTGTTTAGTAACTTCCCAAAGTTCACACCTCTGGAGAGTGGCAGGTAGTTCTGTAGCTCTGGTCTTCGTGCTCATACATGGAGAAGCAGCGTCATTTTTGTAATAATACTAATAGTGGCTATAATAACAATGCCTCCCACACAGCAAATCCTGGATGTATGAGGAGCCTCTGTATATGTCAAATTGTTTAATTCTGTAACAATCCTGCAAGTACCATGGTCCTCATTTTATAGAAGAAGAAATGGGCTTGAAGAGGTTAAATTATCTGTCTGGTCACTCGGTTATTCAGTGAAGAACTGAAATTCTCACCCAGTTCTACCTGGCCCTGACATTTCACTCTACAGTAACTTTGTCAAGGTTAGGGACGTTTTCTCATCCTCACTATCAAGCCTGAGGCATGGTAGATGTAAATATTCCCGCCCCCCCCCATGTTGAATATACAACTGCCTCCCAGCACTCCTCTTGATCTGGAATACCAAATGCTTATTTAATTTTTATTCTTCATCAGCCTTGAGAGGGGAGGGCAAATACTTTAACTATTTCTGCCAGCTTATATAGTTTGGTAAGGTACTTTCTCGTGCATCTAGCAATTTCTTCTGTCAAACCCCTCCACCCCCGGAAAAAAAAAAAAAAAAGAACACTGCTTGTGCAACCAGAATTAAATATCACAAGTTGTGAATGAACTCACTTACTGTATCTAGAGAGGAGCTCCTGCCATGGTCACACAGACGGGTTTCCTCTAATTCTGCACATGATTCTAACAGTCTTTATTTTCAGCTTAGTCCACAGCAACACACCAGAGGAAAGCCCACTGCGGATTAGTACAGTAACTAATAACAGATAGTAATAACTGAGACAAAAAAACATTAAGAAGCAGAAATGAGAACCCAGGATACAGCCGTCCAGAGCTCTTTAGTGCACTCTCCATAACAGGATTACAGCAGTCTGCGTGATGACTGTTTCACATGTGGCCACACTGAGCATTAATGAAAAGTTAACATTAAATCACATTTGGTTTATAGCACATATCTGATTTAGGAAAGTAGTGTTGATGTGTGCAGAGTTAGTTGGGGTTTTTTTAGAATAAAACACATTAGTGCTCTACCCTTCAAACCTAGCTGTTCAGCAAAACTTGCCAGGGCGGGCCGTCTGCATTGTTCACCTGTGGACCCCAAAGCACAGTGCCTGGCAGATGGCATGGGCTCACTAACATTGGGTGATGAAATGCCAAGTGCCTTGTTCCTGAGGGTTCTGCGTCACTGCTGTCACTTAGGAAGCTGCCTTCCTGGCTGTATTCCGGGATGACTAGGAAGGAGAGAAGGGGCAAGACCCCCGGAGAGCTCAGTGTTTACTGTTTTACACATTAAATGAGATGATACTCAGCGTCCCCTCAAAAATAAAACCCATCACTGTGAGGTAGATGCTGCTATCATTGCCTTCATCGGATTAGCCAATGTCGCCCACTGAGCGGGGTTTAACAAAGCAGCTGGGCCTTCTTTTCCTGGGACACCTTTCAACCCAATAGCTGCACCCAGCTATGTAACCAGCTCTGACCAAAACAAGTGCAGGTCCCGGGAACGCTCTGTGGGGTTTACAGGCTCCGCACCCCTCAGTGTCTCACGAGGAGGCCCATGTAGTGAAGACTGAGCCCTGAGGAGGTCAGGGGTGCTCTCGATGAGAGAGCCACAGTTCAGAAAGTTCCGGATGGCAAAAGATTTGCTTGCATCAAGGGCTGTGGCAGCCAGGAGCTCGGCTTCCTGCCTCTGCTCTAAGCACTGGCCTTTCTGCCCAGCTCAGGGCTGCTTGCTTTCCAGGGCACAGCCATTTGGAAAAGGTGGCCTCAGGAGCCTGTTAAATGCATACAGCGCCTGCAGGAAAGGGAGCCCCGCCCCCAGCAGAGCAGATGTTCTAAGAAAGGGGACCAGATCTCTCAGCCCCTGGGGGACTTCTGCCCTTCACTCCTGGTGAAGGCATTAGCAGGTTATCTATAAATCCCCAGGCATCCATCAACAGATGCAGCAAGGCTGTTTTTTAGAGAAGTTCACTGACCTTTTGTTAACTTAACTCCTTGTGAGGAAATATCTAATCAGCTGTGCGTGCTAACGTGTCAAGGGCCCAGGGTCACCAAAGCAGGCTCTGTGGGTTGGGTTTCCAGCTGTGTGTTGCCTGGTGTCTGAGCTGTTTTGTTTTCCTCTTTCAGCTATCTTCCAGATCATTCAGAGCATAAGGATGGGCATGTGAGGAGGCCCTGGATATGACACTGCCCCTTCCGCTGGAGGGTGGAGGACCTCTTAAGCTCTTAGCCGGGTGTCTGGGAAGTGAGCAGGGCACACAGAATAGGACAAAAAAAAGGATCTGCAGTTATTCCGTGATCACTTCGTCGTGGATATCAGACCACATTGCCTTCTCGCAGGACATCTTGGTACATCCGTGCTCTCGAGCGGAAAAGACACTTGCTTTTCTGTTGGCAGGATGGGCAGCTCCCGGGTGCCTGCCGCAGTGCTCTCTTTGGTTCGGAAATGCTTGCATGTGGCACTCTGAATGATCACCGGCTTGTGTTCTATGGATACAATCTCTCCTCCCCTGGGAACTGGTTTTATAAATAAACGTCTTTGTTCAACCTTATGTCATGTGTTGGTTACCGTGAGAAAAGAAGTAAAGATGATGTCAGAATAGCTCCATGAGGGTTAGGGGCAAGAGGTGGGAAATTTGATTATGCAATTGGGAAAGTGTCGGGGGAATTTGTGACCCGGAACCAGAGCTAGATTTACCCAGCAAGATGCTGGGCAAACCTCAAAGTCTTTGCCTGAAAGGAAGCTCTCAATGGCTCTAATGATCTTGGGTTTTCCACACATTTAACAGTTCTCTCCCCCTACCTCTGTCGTTTGGATTTTTGTTGTTGTTCTTTTTCTCATTCTAGAAAAGACACCTCCAATGTGTGTTAAGGTCCCGATTAGCCGCTATCCCTGTGGTCTGCCTCAGAGTTTGGCGAGAAGCAGATGTCTGAGGCCTCTTTGTGAAAACTATCCAACCTCAGGCCAGGCCCTACCCTGACACAGAGCACGGGGCAGGCAGGAGTGTGCTGCACTCTGGGTGGTCAGCTGGGAGGATGGGTAGGTGAGGGAGGCCACCTCTCCCTGGCCAGTCTTCCCACTGCATCTCCACGAGTGGTCCTCCTGCGTGGCCATCTCAGTGGGGAGTGGGGAGATGCATCGCAAACTGCAGGTTCTTGGGTTCCACCTCAAGCCAGCTAAATCCAAATCGCCACAGGTGGGGCTAAGAATCAACGTTCGGTACAAGCCTGGGAGTGGCTTCTGCACTCTAACTTTTGAGGACCACTGTCTTGAGAAAGCACAGATAAAGATGGAATGAGTCTTGTCCCATCCCCGAGCAGTGAAGGCAGCCAAAGCTTGCTCTTAGCAAAGTCCGTCCTGTAGATGGGCACAGGATTTGGCCTGCCTTTTCAGTGAGACTTCTGATGTCACCTAGGAAGTCAGGGACGGCTGCAGATCTCTGACAGATTAAAGATGTTCACCATGCAAATTTAAACAGGACTTTGTTGGGTTTTTTTATTCCATCCTTGCATTCTTGGCAATTTTTTTATCCTATAATACTGTGAGAACTTTAAAAATGGAAGTGGTAGAAGTGGCCAGGACCTCTCTCAACAATTTAAGAGGCTTTGTTGTAAAAGGCACACTGCAAATAGAGGGCAAGGCTTTCCTGTCTTCTGAAGCCTTTCACCCCAGACCCTTTAGTGATACTCTTTAAGGCTTTCTTTTCTCCCATCCTCCTGCCTTTTTCTCCCTGAGAAGAGAGGGTAGCAGGGCTGGTCCAAAATGACCAGCCCCAGGGCACTACCACCACCTCTGGGCCCCCCACTGCTCCCACTCCCTGAGCCCCTCCCAAGGTGGCAAAAATCATTTCCCACCACTTGAAGCTGCACACAATACATGCTCTTTGAGCTGGTCTCCTCTTCATGTCAGCTCTGTCCGGCTAAGCCGTTCTAGGTCACTGAGTGAGACCAGCGCACTATGAATGATCAGGCCCCAGGACTGCCCGCCAAGAGGTCAGAAGAAGAAAGGCCCCTTGGCATAGGTGTTCCTGGTCTGTGCTCCCACGTATGTCCTCGCTGACTCTGAGCATGAGCCTTCCCCTAATGCCAACATACACCTACCACACCCAGGAACGGCCACGGCTGAGCCTGAGCTTTGTGGTCCATCCTTATTGAACAGGGACTTTCCCTCTCCCTAATTTGGTCTTTCCAAGCAGGAATAGTAGGGAGATTGTCCCCATTTCAGGGAAAGGAAAACTGAAATTTGGTCAGGTTGGGCTCCAGATAACTTCTGCTTTCCCCACATGACAGGTGTACTGGGCTGAGTCGGCTGCCATTCCTAAAACATCCTGTGACTGACTTGTCTCCCCAGGCTATGTGATCATCCACAAATTGGTTTTCTATTTGTTTCCAGGTGGCTTCCCTGAAATACTGGTGTATGACAGTCTGCCCTCCCTGGTGACTTCCTCTATCAGTCTTCTGCAAGAAGAGACAGGAGCTGCCCTGAGTAAATTAGGGTCACAGTTGCTTGATGTGGCGCTGCAGAGACTTGCAAACATCTTTTGGCATGGCACATAGGAAGGCACACACAGCAACCGTGCACAACCCACCCACAAGTTTGACAGCTAACACTTATCCTTAACACGTCATGCACTCTGATTTTTTTCCTAGTCTATTTTCTTTAATGCTGGTTGCACCCTCCTCAAATGATTTAATAACCCTTGACTAGGTTCTAACCCAGCCGTGGGCAAACTACGGCCCGCGGGCCGGATCCGGCCGTTTGAAATGAATAAAACTATTGAAAAAAAAGACCGTACTCTTTTATGTAATGATGTTTACTTTGGATTTATATTAATTCACACAAACACTCCATCCATGCTTTTGTTCCGGCCCTCCGGTCCAGTTTAAGAACCCATTGTGGCCTCGAGTCAAAAAGTTTGCCCACCCCTGTTCTAACCCATAGTTTGAAAAACACTGCCTTTCAGGGGAAAACCAAGCCCATTGTGAGAGACAGAAAGTTTGAATCCTGATGAGAGCCTGACACCTCATCTCAGCCACAGCCAAGCAGTGCCCCAGTGGCACACAAGCCACTTTGGGGAGTTAAGGGGCATTGGCAGATCCTGCAGGGACAACACTAGCACCCCCTAAACCCACTGAAACAATGGGAAATAAACACCAGATTCCATTTGTCAGCATTGATGTGCTGTGCACCACAATCATGTGGGATGGGGGTAGGTGTGGTTAAAAGCAGGAATCTGCTAAAACTTAAACTTTCTATGAACGATGGGCATATGTAAATATTCATCCAGATGATTCTGGTGCTGCCCATCCACCAATTAGCATTTGAAAACCAATTCACCATTTTCATGAAATCAAACCAGGGACCCAGAGGTAATACCCCCAAGACTAACACTGCACCAGCTCTGATCCACAGGAATTTCTCCCTCTGAAATTGTAAGCACTTGGGGTGCTCCACAGAGCTCAGCGACAACGAGACACTACGTCTTGTTTTGCTCCAGGTTGTCTGTATGTGTCGTCCCACGTAGACCACAGATCGGGGCACAGGGTGCTCACGACTGAGTTCTGTCTGAGGGAAGAAGTGTGCGTGGTGGGAAGGCTGAGCACTTTGCCAGGCCCCTACCCTCCAAGGCGTACTTACAGGCCAGCACGCGGGCAGATGTGCTCGCTGGTTCGGAAGGGAAGGAAACATGCACACAGACATGTAGGCTGCCCTTTGCACATTTCTCATCCTGGACAGACACACGGATACTTGAATGTATTATTTCTGCAGTTATTCCACACTTGGTCCCCAGAGCTTGGGAGGCAAAATGTCATTTGGGTGCTGTCCTTCACCATGCACAGTCATCACCAGGCTTCAGCTGCATGGTGATAGCTCTCCGCCACGGGACCCTCCTTGAAAAGATTCAAGTGCTGTGGCTTTCTCTGCCAGCCCTGGGTCTGGCTTCCTCCCAGGAGTTAGTCAACTTTTTCCGTTGAGAATCAGATAGGGAATATTTTAGGCTTTGTGGGCCAGATGGCCTTGAGACTACTCAGCTACACTGTTACTAGCTTGAAAGCAGACATAGATAGTGCATTAAGGAATGGAAAGCTATGTTCCGATAAAACTTTATTTTTTAAAACAATGGGCCTTGCAGAACCATGGTTTGCCAACCCCTGCCCCGGAGCGGCAGTTCTCACGTTGTGGTTCCCCTTTCTTGCAGCCTCCTCAGCATCACCTGGGAACTTGTGAGAACTGTAAGTCCTCAGTCCTTCACCCAAACACTCTGGGGTTGGGGCCCAGCAGTCTGGGCTTTAAAAGCTCGCCAGGTGATTCCTGTGCAAACACAAGTTTGAGAACCACTGCTCTGGGTCCAGTGCCAAACCTGTTTGCTCAGAGAGTTGTCCGTGGTTAGCTGCCTGTGCGGGCCTCTTCTCCTTCATGCCTCACACCTTTAGGTACACTTAGTGCTTCATTAACTGTTTCGTAGCTGGAGTTTTGCTCCCTATTTGTTTCATGCCTCTATATTTTGTCTCACAAATAGGTTGAAAACCCCTTGAAAAGAGTTTATGTCTTTGATTTGTCTCCACTCCTTCATTGCTTCATTTTAAGCATTTAATTCCTTTATTACCTTCTTGCATCTCAGAGAAGATCATTACATACAGAATTCTCAGCCCACAACTCATTTTTTAAAATTATACATTAAGTGCCAGGCCCTGTTTAAGGCACAAGTCCCTGCCTTCATGGGACTTACATTCTAGTGGGGGATACATAATAACACATAAATATGTCAATACGTACTATGAAGAAAAATGAAGATAACGTGTGGTAACTGGGAGGGTAGAGGGGGTTTTAAGCAGCATGATTAGAGCAGAGCCAAGAAAGACCCCTGTATCCCTGTGACTTCAGAGGGAACATGCAGGTCGTTTTATATCCTGCTCCTCACAGAGGGGCCTGTGTCGTCCTCTCTGCAGGGATCAGGATACTGCTGTGCTGAGCAGCAACAAAAGGCTCAGCACTTAGCACAACGCGCTCTACTTCTCACACAAGTCAGAGGCAGTTTGGCGAGGGTTTCCCTCCCTGTTATGCTGCCATCACAGCACAAAGGAGAGGGAGAGGGAGGGAGGGGGAGAGAGAGAGAGAGAGAGAGAGAGAGAGAGAGAGATGCAGGAGGGACAGCACCCCTTCACTGCCTTGGCCCAGAAGTGACACTTCACTTCCACTCACCACTGTATTGGCCAAATCTAGTTGCGCGACCCCATATATCTGCCAGGGAAATGGGAAATGTCAGGGTGCACGTGGGTATTTGGTGAGCTGTTTCTTCCACATTTCTAACTGTGTTTTTAGCATGTTGTGTGATCATAACATTCAGTGTATAGCTGTGGTCAACTTTCTAACTGTCACCTTTTCTTAGGGTCTTAATCTCATGGCGTCCCTCGGGCCTTTAGAGCTCACCCATGAGCAGCTCACAGTGGCATCTCAGAGACCATTTGCTGTGGGCCATGCTAGGCAACCATGTGATTTATCATGCAAGCCGGGATACTTATAAATATGAAGTAGGTACTATTACTAATTATACCAGGACACCAAACATAAACTGTGCCTGTCCTGGGCAAATCCGGACATACAGCAACCTAGCCATGGGTCCATGCACAGGCCCTCATCTCAAGAAACCCTGGACTAAGTTGGAAAGGTTTCCGCTTCTGCAAACTCCTTGCTCCTTGATCATGACAGAAAGCAGACTCTAAGAAGAAATTTAGAATTTACATAATAATAGTGATACAGGTCATTGTTCTGCCTTAGCAGAGCTTCCAGGAGATCTTTTGGGATGAATACAAAGGGTGTCCAGGGCCCTGTATGAGTGGGGAGTCATGGGAGGGAGGAGGCGGGGCTGAAAGACAAAGCAAAGAAAAACCGTGGGCAGGGAGAGAGCAGGGGAGTCAAGCTCTTTACTAGAGTCTTTACTAGGGAGTTTTGGCCTTCAATGTCCAAAATGCCTTTTATCAAAACAGAGGCATAGGCTATGTTGCTGACATATTGAAAGTCCCCGATACACAAATCTATAAACAAAGACTTATGTTTTATCTTATTTTGTTGGCAGAAACACACATTAAATATTACATTAGGGACGCAGTGAGTTCTGAGCAGAGCTTCGGAAAGCTCTGGAACAGAAGCCCAAATGAATATTTTTCAAATTGGCCATGAGATTTTTATTTATTTCTTCTTGGTGGGAGCAGGTTGGATATAGGAGACCAGTGAGAGAAGGAAGCAGTCACTGCTGAGAAGAGGCCAGAAAGAAATGAGCACAGGGTCGTCACCCACATTTTCTGCAAAGCATTCTTAAGCGTTTTATAATAGCACACACGTGTGTTTCTCCTACAAAGTAGATTACACTTGCAACTAAGACTTGTGCAAGGCTTTCTGTGTGCCAGACACTATTCGGGCACCTATGAGTGTCGACTCCTTTAATCCTCACAAAATGCCCCTCAGTGGGAGCTATCGTTATCTCTGTCCTACTGATGCGGAAATTGAGACACAGAGGTTTGAAAAACTCCCCAAAGGTCATGCTGCTGGGAGACAGGTGAGCCAGGATTTGGCCCAAGCAGACTGGCCCCGGCACCTCCGCTCTTCACCACTGCCCTGCCCTTGACAAGGCCGGACCCTGCTGGCAGAAAGAGCTGGCTTTGTTTTTTATTTTCACTGTTACATGCATATCCAAGAGGAAGAATAACGCCTGGAGCTCAAAAATATTCATGAAAGGAATGCATGGATGAGTCAACAAGTAATAGCCTCTTGCTGAGTACATGGTTTCGGCGAGACTGGCGCTTCGGAAGGCAAGAGAGAACTGTAGAGCCAGCCCAAGGCCAGAAGTCAAGCCACTGGGTTCCTGCCCTGCCTTCTGCTCATTACTTTTCCTGTGGACCTTCATTTCCTCACCTGGATATTTAAAGTTATCCCAGCCCCCTCCCCCGAGCCCCTACCCGACATCACAGCGCTATTGTGGGAAGCAAATGATATGATGCATGCAGCATTGCTTTGGAAAAAACTGTAAAATGCTATACCAATTATCTATATAATTACATATCTGTATACAATTATGTATGTAATCATTGTTGGCAATCATATAATAATATAATAATTGCTACTCAGGACAGGAGGGAACTGAATCAAAAAAAATGTTTCATATTCAAAATCCTCCCTCTACCAGGCTCTCTCTTAGAGCACCATGCTCTCATCAGCAAGAACGCCCAGCCTGGGAAGTGAGTGTGGGTGACCACAATCCACGCCAGCTGAAGGAGAAAGCATTCAGAGTTCACATACCTGCTGTTGTCAGGGCTTTCATTGTTATTTATAGCAATTCCTGGAGGTGGAGTTTAGGCAAGATTCAAAATTAACCTGGGCTATGGGAGGCCACTGGTACCTGTTAAAAGGCTGACTGACGGCCAGTTTCACTCTGATTATGTTATCTTCCCACCTCCCATGTAGCTCCTGAAGGGAATGGAGACAGGCCACGCAGGCAATTAGGCAGCACTGGAGGTTCAAACACGTGGAAAACTGGGTGCAGGGAGGGAGCACGCCAACAGGGAGAGAGAAGAAAGGAAGGGAGGAACGAAAGGAGGCAGCGAGGGAGGATGGGAGGGAAGGATAAGAAAGGAAGAGAGAAGAAAACAGAGGGAGACAGGGGACTTTCTGACATTTTAGCGATTCGCTTTACTGTCCGCATGAAATCCCCAGGTGTGCTTTGCCTGGGCCAGGTTACTGGGGCTGCATGTAACATCTCCCACGTTCTCAATCTCCTCTCTCAGAACCACATCCCACGGGGAAATGTTTCTAAAGGGATGGCAGAAACGTGTCCATTTCCAAAACTTGTAATACTTCCATATGAGAAAAGGGTTTATTTTTCCCATTTCTCATCTGACTATTATCATTTCACAAAGTGTCTTCAGACTGGATAAGCTGGGAGCGGTGGGGACAGTGAGAGGAGGATGAAGGTACATTTCTGTGACAAGGTGTCCATGGGGTTGTTAGTAAGCAGGCTCACACACAGGAAAGGGGCCCTCAGTTCTGTGGACCAGGGATGTCTTTGGGGCTCAGGAAGAGCAGAGAGCAGGGTGGGCGGGGTGCTGCGGGCCCCTTCCAGGGCTCTGGGTGCAGAGGCCCCAGGAGCAGCGTCCCATTGTCTGGGCCCCTTCCCTTCACTGGCCCTTGATGCACCATTTGTTTCCTCCTGAGAAAGTCAGGGTGGCTGACAGAACACTGACGAATTTCAGTATGGCAAGGTCCTAACAGCTATCTTTCTATTAGACAGACATCCACAAAAGTAGCGTTTGCTCTCGCTTCAGGAAGGTTTTGGGGGAAAATGAAAGGGAGAGGAACGTTGATAACATTGTTCCACACCCTGCATAAGGGAAAACGTGGGATTTTTTTTAAATGGTAGGAAAACATTTCCTTTGTTCTCTGCCTGCGCAGCACAGGGAGATCTTGGCTGAGTGTTTCTTTCTATTTTACAACAAATACTGAAAATAGGCAAAGGATGGCAAAGGGACAGCAGCGCTCCCCTAGTGAATTAGGGCCTTCACTGTCAGGAGTCACCAAACCTGTATTTCAAGGGCCACCTCTTCAGCTCCATCTCCTGGATTGGCCAATAGCCCTGAAGGGGGCGGGGCCTGGCCCCCATCCCTTTCGGTCTGAGTGAACCCCGTAAGACGTTTCTCCCGTTTCTCCCGGGTTTTCTAATGTCCAGGCTGCCACTCACCTTATTTGTGTTGGAAAAGGTTCCTGCTGCTTTCTCACCAGAAGGGCCGGGCTCTCCAGGGCAGGTGGGGGAAAGTCGCTGATGTAATAACCCGCCCGGGATCTGCCGGGGGTTGGCCCTGGGCCTGAGGACACCTGCACAGCCTTCCCGTCTTAGTCCTTAAAATCGCCGGAGTCTTCGTAGTGAGGCCGTGCTTCTCCCTAGGAAGCCGCTCCTGACAGCATTCCTAGGCGGGTGTCCCGCTGCTTCCTGCCTTGGCCTCCCCATCTCTCTGCCCCTCTCCTTCTCCCTCTCCCTCCCACTAAGGATTGGCAGCTGCTGCTCTGGGGCTTATGCTCTGCCCGGGCTTGGGGTGTCCACAGCATTCCCTCCCCAGCCTCACTAGCTGTGCCCATGGTTGGCCCCCAGTGCCCCCCTCCCCCCCGCCCCGGTCCCTCACTGGACCGCACATGCCTTCCCTCCCCGCAGAGCTGGCTCTCCAGTTCTCTCTCCCCGGAGTAGCCGGCTAAGGTCCTCTCCCTGACCGCCTCTCAATGAGCTCAGCCCTGCAGTTCTCTCTCCCCGGAGTAGCCAGCTAAGGTCCTCTCCCTGACCGCCTCTCAATGAGCTCAGCCCTGCAGTTCTCTCTCCCCGGAGTAGCCAGCTAAGGTCCTCTCCCTGACCGCCTCTCAATGAGCTCAGCCCTGCAGTTCTCTCTCCCCGGAGTAGCCAGCTAAGGTCCTCTCCCTGACCGCCTCTCAATGAGCTCAGCCGGCGGGAGTATCGGGCAGATGCAGGCAGTCCTCTGGTCTGCTCTTCTGTTTTCTTGGTGCAGAGGTAGAGAAGTGGTGCTGCCATCGCTGGCAGGAGGCAGCTCTGAGGATGGCCGTGTCCCCTCGGGGAAGGAACCCTCCTGCAGGCCTCTGGTCCGTCCCATCCACAAACAAGACAGCACTTTTTAAATGTGAACCAGAAAGTCCCCCTGGGAAGGCCTGGGTTGTAAATCAACATGGACATCGTGGGGCCCCATTCACCTTGTCCCTTCAGAGCCAGCACAGAGGGGACACCTCCACGTCGCGGAGGATGGTGCTCCCCAGGGTCTGAGGGGGAGCTGCCCTGGGGAGCTTTTCAGGGTGCACAGGGACCCTCCCCCTCCCATCCCAGGGCTGCGGCTGCTGGGACACACGCACCTTAATCCTACGCATCTGGGAAGCAGTTCCCCTCCTGCCAGAGGTGGGATGGAGGCCAAATGATTTGTGGGGAGGCAGGACAGGGAGGGCTAAGGGGGAGAGCGGTGGCCACTAGAGACCCCATCATCCCTGCCCCTGGCTCAGTGGCTGTTGCCAGGCAGATTTTCTGTGTGCTGTGCTGAGGAACTTCAAGGAACCCAGAACATTATGTTCCTGTACACAGTGTAATTATATTATTTAAATTTAAGAATACAGCAGGGAGGAAGGTGCACATAGTCATCTTTATGGGAGATCAGCAGACAAGGGGCCTCTGCCCGGGTTCCACCTTCTGGTCCAATTGCTGGAGTTTCAAGGACTAGTGACTCCCGCCTCCAACCCCCCTCCCTCCCTCTACTTCTACCTCTCTCTCTCTCTGAATCCACCGCTCTCTGTCTTTCTGCCTCTAATAATACAGTCACCCACTTGGCCCTTACTGGTGCCAGGTACTGACTGCTCCAAGGTCCTTTCAGATCATTTAACTCCCAGCCTCTCGGAGGAAGGTTCTGTTTCTCTGCATCACATTCTTCTCTCTTGCTGCCTCTGCTCTGCCACACACTCACACACACACACTCACTCATACACACTCACTCACACTCACACATACTCATACACACTCTCTCTCACATACACACGCACTCACACACACACATTCACACACACTCACACACATACACTCACACACACATACACACATATATATACCACACCTCAGGCTCTCACACACACATACACTCACTCATACACACTCACACACACACATTCACACACACTCACACACATACACTCACACACACATACACACATATATATACTACACCTCAGGCTTTCACACACACACCACACACACACACATTCACACACACACACACACTTCACTCACACTCACACATACTCATACACACTCACTCTCACATACACACACACTCACACACATTCACACACACACACACACACACACACACACACGCGCACACACACACACACACTCTCTCACACACACACACACACTCACACACACACACTCACTCACACACACACACACATTCACACACTCACACACACACACACACTCACACACACTCTCACACACACATACACTCACTCATACACACACACACATTCACACACTCACACACACACACACACACACACACACTCACAGCCCATACCTTGGACCTCTCACACAAACACACACATACATAGCACTCAAACATACACTTACACTCTACACCTCGGACCTCTCTCTCACACTCACCTACATACGCACTTTAACACACACTCATACACAGACAAATACTCCACAGCTTGGGCCTCTCTCTCACACGCACCCATATATACACTCATACACACCCATTCACACATACATAATCCATACTTTGGGCCTCTCACACACATTCACACGCACATACACTCTCACACACGCACACCCACACACCCGGGCCTCTCTCTGTCTCACACACAGCCCGGTGCAGGTGGATAGGACACCGACCAGCTCCTGGGGAGAAACAGCCTTGGGTTTGAGGAGCTTCGTCAGCTCCTCCCCGCCAAGCATCTGGGGTCAGCCGAGCTGCCACAGCGGGGCTGCCCTGAGGTGCCTCAGTGGGAGACACGCCTTGATCACAGCCCGTGGGAAAGGAAAGCACACTCAAGCACAGGGGAGCCCTCCCTGCTGGCTCCATGTGGGGCTGCCCCACCTGGTGCTGCCCAAGCCCAGGCCAGGTCTGGTGAGGGTGCTGCCCTCTCTTCTGTCCTTAGCACTGCTCTGACCTTTGAGGTAAGGGACAGAGACAGAAGGGGGCAATGAGGAAAACAACAGAAGAAAATTTCCTTTCCTGGCAAAGGCCATGGTGGCAGAGAACGGGGAAGCCTGGATTCAGAGCCTGGCAGGGCCACTAACTACCTCCGGACACTTGCCAGGTCACTCACCCCTGGTGGCTTTCTAACCCTTGCACAGAAAATTGGATTTTATCAGTTTTTATTTTAGGGGCAGTGCTCTCCTTTTAAACAAAACCAGAGAAGCCCAATATATAAAAATACATGCAAGAGGGTACAGGTAGGACTCAGTCCAATTCACCTTCACCCTCTTCTCAGCAACAAGCCAGATTTGCTCGTTAATAAGCCCTTCTGAGTCCAGCCGGTGTGGCTCAGTGGTTGAGTGTTGACCCAGGAACCAAGAGGTCACTGGTTTGATTCCTGATCAGGGCACATGCCCAGGTCGTAGGCTGTGCAGTGTGGGGTATGCAGGAGGCAGCTGATCACTCACCGATGTGTCTATCTTTCTATCCCTCTCCCTTCCTCTCTCTCTCTCTCAAAAAAAAAAAAATCAATCAATCAATAACATATTTTTTAAAAATAAATAAATAAACTCTTCCGGAGGACAGACTGTGTGGTTTCCACAGCATCGGGTGTGGGAACATCAAACACAGGCTTCAGTCCACCGGGAGCTCACAGTCCAGGGGGCGGGACATGCAGACGGCAGCAGCGCTCCTGCACAGGTGGCCGCATGCAAACAGCAGTGAATCAACTCAGTGGGAAAGTGACCTAAAACTGTGGATCCACTTCTGAGTATATACCCCCCAAAATTGAAAGCAGGGACTGAAAGAGATATTTGCATACACATGTCCAAGGCAGAGTTATTCACCATAGCCATGGGAGAGAAACATCCCAGAGTCCCTCGGCAAATGAATGGGTAAAGAAAATGTGGTGTGCATGTGCAATGGACTATTACTCAACCTTACACAGGAAGGGAATTCTGACACCTGCTGCAACATGGATGAGCCTTGAGGACATTATACTGAGTGAAATAAGCTGGTCACAAAAGGATAAATATTGTATGATTCCACTTACATGAGAGACCTAGGATGGTCAAATTCCTAGAGATGAAGTGGAGTGGTGGTTGCCAGGGCCTGGGAAGGGGAATTGCTGTTTAACAGGTACAGATTTCCATCTTGCCAGGTGAAATGAGTTCTGTGGATGGATGGTGGTGGTGGTGGTTGCACAGGAATGTGAAGGTGCTTAATGCCACTGAACTGTACACTTAAACATGGTTAAGATGGTAAATTTATGGGATGTATATTTTACCAAAATTAAAAATGATTTTAAAAATTGATGAGTCCATGTGTCAAAACGGTGGCCCCCTTTGGCATGGGCGGGGGCAGAAGTGGGAGGAGGCTGCTCAGCCGCAGTGGTTCAAGGCCCTGGGCCTGCCTCTGCCCTCAGCGGAAAGAATCTCCTTAATGGTCTCAGGGCCTTTGAGCTTGCTCTTCCTTTCACCAGGTGCTTCTCCCCAGATGTTTCCTTGACTCAAATCCCCTCAGCTCTCCCCTCAAGCGCCACTCCTCAACGAGCCCTCACGGACACTCCTAACTAAAATAATGTTCCCATGAGCACTAGACTTATGGGGTGATCACCTCATGAGGTAGATAAATATCTAATTTCTATGCTGCACACCTGAAACTAATATAATGTCAACTATAGTTGAAAAATAAAATGTTTAAAAAGTAAAATAGTGCTCTTATGAGCACATGCACACATGCACACCTACATAAGGACACACGCACACACACCTACATACACATACACACTGCCTGGCACATGCCTGTGATGGGCTTACCTTCTGCACAGCACTTACCACACCTCCTGTGTTGATGTCCAGATATTTGTTTATTTGTTTCTTTCCTGATTCCCCACCAAAACATAAGCTTCACCAGCGCAGATCCTCTGTTTTGTTCACTGTTCTCTCCTCTGTGCTTGACAATCATAGGCGCTGATATGAATTTTTTGGAAGAATGACTTTGGAGCCCTATCTGGTCTCATACCCACCCATCTGAGCTTGTCTTTGTTACATGCATCCCTCTCAGGAACCTTGCAGGGAGTTGATGTCAGGTTAGTTGAAGACGGGGTTTGAGGATCTGATTCAGAATTTCAGTTAAATAATAACTATTACCATCTTCTACCCTTCTAACCGGACTTCACAGTTCAGATACCAGGAGAATGACAGACGGAGAATGTGGGGGAAGGGGAGTTCATTTTAGAGAACATAAAACTCACTTTTTAAAATAGAATCACACAATTTTTGAAGTGGAGAGGACCCCAAAGTTGGGCCGAGTTTCAAACAGTGAGACAATATCAATTACAAATGGATTTCATGGCCCCAGTGACTATCAGCCTCTGGTGACACAGGCAGGCCCAGATTGTACTCCTGGCCAAACTTTCCATGTAACAAGGCATTTTGCTGAGGAGGAGAAAGAATTGCTGGTGGCAGCAGCACAGAGAAGAGAGGCCCAGGCACCCTTAGGCAGGCACCCGAGATTAGCTTTCTCCAGGCTTGCTCCGGAGCACTTGGGCCTGTGGTCCTTGACACTGATTACTACGTGCCTGATACTTACACTTGCTCATGTCCATCAGTGTGGTTTTTTTTTAATTTTTTTTTTTATTTCAATCCTCACCCAAGAACACATTCATTGACTTTAGAAGAAGGGAGAGAGAGAGAAAAAACATCGATGTCAGAGAGAAACATTGAGATTGCCTCTCATACAGTCTCCAACCAGAAACTTAAACCCAAAGCCTATAGGTATGTGTCCTTACCCAGGATGATGTGCCAACCAACTGAGCCATACAGGCCAGGGCCATCGGTGTGTTTTGAGAGCTCTAATCCCTTCCTCCTCTAAATTAGGCTAAACCTAAGAAAGGCCAACTCTGAATAAGAATTCTGAAAACTGGAACTTGAAAGGCAATTTCATTTGATTTTTCAAGGCAATGATGCAAACTCTCGTTGAATGCATCATCACCGTGACATCATTACATTCTCATTAGTTATGCCTTGGAATTTTACCATTGGAACCACAGACTCTCCAGAATGGAGGGAATGTTAAAGGTCACTGGGACAGTGCTTCTTAAGCCATGGATTTCAACCACTTTGCAGGCCATGAAATCAATTTAGTGGACCATAATGAGAATCTGAAGTTGTAACAGAGCAGAATTAAGTAAACATTATCACAGTGCATTGCACATAGTAAAGGTAAGTATTATTTCACAAAACTTCTCATTATTTAGATATGAATATGCATGTGCATAGTACTGTAATATGACCCGAGTTTCCTACCAGGAGTCCTGGCCAAGAACAATTTGAAAGCTACTCCCCTGGTCGGTTTTCCGCACAGAGCTCAGCACTCCTATATCCAGCCTATATTCAATCACTCCTTAATTCCTGAATTTAGTAAGTGCCGTTAGTGTGAAAGGCGCTGTTTTGGATCCTGGGGAAACAAAGATGAATAGAACACTGTGTTAGGCAGGGGCCTGGCAGGAACCAGGTGGCATGCTCTAATTGGGTAATCTGAGGAGAGCTTAATAAAGGAGCTATTTATCTGGCATGGGCAGGGTATAGGGAAACCTAAACAGATAGTACAGGACTGGGCTGTGAATAGCAGAGCAAGGTTGGAAGGCACAAGGGACAGGAGATGTTTCCAGAACCCAGAGCTATGTGGAGCAGACTCACTGACAGGACTGTTGCCTCTGTCCAGAAACTCTGTTGCCAGCTCACAGGAACCCTGCAGGAAAGAAGCCAGAGGAATAAAGATATATATATATCTCTCTCTGATCTCCTGTCATGAGCTCCACTGGCCAATCCCGACCCAGGGCCCCAGTGATGTCACCCAGTCGGGGCCAGCAGGGTGAGGAAGCGTGGAGAGTGACTATGGAGAGCAGACAGAAGATGACCAGTGCAAACAAAATCTCTGCTCTCCAGGAACTTATACCCATTACATGAAAAGGCACGTAATCCAAAAAAATACAGGAAGGTAACGCATGCAGGGAGATATTAATGACAGCTTCTGGAAGGTCCTAGGAAGAAGCACTTGACCCTTCAGGGGAGGTTAGGGAAGGCTCACATGAGAGAGGACATAGTTCTGTCTCCCCAACATTCTTTCCTTTGGGGACCACCTTCCCTGCAGAGGGTCCTGGCGGGTCCCAAGCATGGTGCCCTGTCCCTCTCTCCTGCAGGGGCCATGGTTATTGGCTCTGGGAAGACCCAAAGCTCAGCCCCACAGAGATTTCCCCCAAGGATCCCCTGTTAGGAAAGGAAACTGACTCTTGCCTCTGAATTAAGGATGCTGGAAGGATATAAAGTTGAAACTATTGGCTGCCATCTCTCCCCTCTCCCCTGTAAGTGTAAATATTCAACTTAGGGAGGAAATTGAGGCAGGGCAGAGAGTCTTCTTACTGGGCAATGTTTTATATTCAGGGTTACTTTAGCATTCATGATAACAGTTTCTCTTTTTTGTTTTTTAGCTGGAGTTGAGTCTGTCCTAGCTCACCATGCAGAGGAAACCATGTGTACTGAAGTGCGGAGGTAAGAAAGTGGATGTCATATTGAAGGACCTGTTAGGTTTGTGGCCTGGACAGACCCAAGGGGGCTTGTGAAGGGGATGGTCGGTAACAAACTAAGGCTACAACAGTGGGCTTGAGTCAGATGCTGAATATTGAGCATTCATTAAGGATTTCAAGCAGGGAGTGACATCAACAGAAAGCTCATCCTGAGAGCCATGAGGGGGTTGAAATGAGCAGGGCAGTCCAAGAGGAAGGGCGCTGGTGCAGAGAGCTGTAGAAGCCAGCTGGGGACGCTGAAGAACAGAGCTGGGACCCTAGAGAGATTGAGGGAGGCGAAGGAGTCTGGCATTAGGTCAGAGGTTCTGGTTTGGGTGAGAAGATGCATAAAGGGAATGCTACTTCCCTTGTTGCCCACATCTCATAACTTTGAGGGTCTTCTCCTTCCTAGCCCCCATTCCCTGAATGCATTCTGGGTTTATCAACCTCATATATGAGATTACTCCAGTTGTGGCTTGACCCATGGAGGAAAGAACCATCACACACCTTGATGAATACAGCCACCGGTCCTGAGGGTCTTCTTGGAAGGCATTGCACGGTGACAACGCACATGGATTGCAGTGTTAGCTACAACTCCTTAAGTCTTCTTTTTTTCACATGGGCTCTGGATCATTTTTTAAATGGGATAGTGAATATTTTTACAAAGGAGTAATTTTCTAACCCATCTGAATGTAAGCCTATATCATTAAGCCTAGTATGTCTTCCCTACATCTGAAAACTATACATCTCCAGTCCTTTGAATACAATTTAACTCAACAAGAGAGTATGATGTGAAGATTCTAAAACAGATATTGTGAAAAATGCAAAAAAAGAACATGTTCTTACTGTTTTTAAGTAGCTTAGAATCCAATTTTATATATATCTATATCTATCTATCTTTAACCTACTATATTAATATAGTAGGTTAAATTACCAGTCAACTTTACCTAAAAGATAAATCATTAGTAAGGATACAAAATAATAACAATAATAGTAAGAATAAGGCAAATAATACAAATAAATAATACAATAATTAATAAATAAATAATACAAGAATAAACTCTGTGTTTTGTATACTCAAAACTGTAAATCTCCTTTTGCCCACTCCTGTGTGTGTGTGTGTGTGTGTGTAATGATTAAACATCTTTGGGTCAGTCTCTAATTGTAAAATGCTAGTATGGAATGTTCATTATGATTTTTCAAGGTTCTGGAAATACCATGAGGTAACCATAGCACCTTCACAGCTCAGAAAAGTTGAAAGGTTTCACCATGTGAACTTCTGATTACCTTTTATCTACCTACATTGTGGGTAATTCAGATTAGTCACTGGCCATTCACCTCTGTGACCTTTGACCTAGAACATATCCCCTGGGTCTGTGGTTTTGTACCATCTTCTGCTCTCTCTTTTCTGGGGTTGATCTTTTGTTTATTTCCCGAGTCTCCTAACTTCTACAGATATGCCTCAAAAAGGGATGCTAACAGATATATGCCTTCGCAGGTCTTAAATAAGCTATCTTAACTCTCTCTTTCCCCTTTTTCTCCCCTCCCTTTTAGTAAACTCCCACCTGAATTCTTATCATCTGAGATTAGTTTTTTCAGAGTCCTGCTGTAATCATTTTCCATTTTTCCCAGATCACCACTTATTTAATCTGACCAGCCAGACTGAGGACCACACTATGTGTCCCCTATGCTCCATGACACCCCCTTTCTGAAGATCTGTTGGGGAGCCTGACAGATCTCAGGACAGGAAAGCTGTGTGACTTTCAGCAGATCCATTAATTCTGCTAATATTTACTGAGAGCCCATGGTGTGTAAGGCACTCTGGGAAGAACAGAGCCCCAGGAAAGGAGCTGGGTGACTGGGAGGAAGACAGATCAGCAATAATAGGCCGGGAGCCCACAAGGAAGAAAGTACAGGATTCTTGGGGAGCAGAGAGCAGCACTCTCTCGCCCAGCCTCAGGGTTAGGGAAGCTTCCTAGAGGAAGAGACAGGTGAGCTGAGCTGGGAAAGAAAGAACAAGAAAGCAGGAAATGGTTGGCCCAAAGGGAGAAGTTTGGCTTCTCTGTGACATAAAATGTGAGGGCTGGTGGGAGCAGAGAAGGCTGTAGGGCAGATGAAGGCGCTTGGCTTTTGTCTAATAGGAAGCCACCGAAAAATTTCAACCAGAAGTGATATGATCAGACTGATCACATTTCCTCTGTCTTTGACAGCTTAGAAGCTCAGAACTGAATTGGCAGCCCACTGCTAGCAACTAGTATACAGAGCCATCCATGTGCAACTTGGAGATTAATTTACCTTTTCTTCGTCATATTATCTCTTTATCCCCATGTCCTCATTTATTAACTTCTGCTGTACTCCATGCATCTCTGTAAGCCCCTCACAGGTAAATAAATAAACCATATAGTGCATTTACTCTCAAACACCCCTCAAATTAAACATTTGTGTCCTCATTTTATAAAGAAGCTTGAAGAAATTCAGGAACTTGCCCATGGTCTTAGCATCACTCTATTCATCAATGGGACTTGTTCAACATCTCCCTTCCTCATCAGATTCCAAGTGCACAGAGGCAGACACCATGTCCACGAGGTCGTGGGCGGGTGCCCACCTCACGCACAGTGGCTCACACACAGAGGGACCCAGCCAGCTGCTGGCCGACTGACTGGCTCTCCCTGCTGGGGCTGTGGGATGCCCAGACCTGAGCACTGTCTGCTTCATCACACTGTCCTCTGCCACCTGCTTTGGTATCAGGTGGGAAAATCCTGTCCTCTGCCCTCTACAGACACATGTTTTTAAAGAAGATTCATCGTTGAACTTCCAAGTTCGTAAGTAACTAACACCTAGCAGCTGCCTTTAGAACTAGACTTTTAGGACTGGGAGAAACCTGAGCGATGATTCTGATCTGACCGACTCATTTTACTGTGCCTTAACTCGGGCTCAGAGAGAGTGGTGGCTCCCCAAAGTCACACAGCAGGTTAACCTCAAGTGTCAACTCAACGGCAGTTCCCAGGGGCCTTAGAAATGTCCTGTGTGGTATTGACAGTGTCACTCTGTTCATTTAGAAACATAAAGAGTAAATGTTTAATTTGACTTGCTCATAAAACTAAGTTGTTTGCAGCATGTAGAACAGTGATGGCGAACCTATGACACACGTGTCAGAGGTGACACGCAAACTCATTTTTTTGGTTGATTTTTCTTTGTTAAATGGCATTTAAATATATAAAATAAATATCAAAAATATACATCTTTGTTTTACTATGGTTGCAAATATCAAAAATTTTCTATATGTGACATGGCACCAGAGTTAAGTTAGGGTTTTTCAAAATGCTGACACGCCAAGCTCAAAAGGTTCACCATCACTATTCTAAGACAACACTGGCTGCAGCTCATGCCAGGCTTGGTGCCACCAAGTTACAGCAAATTGAGACTGGTCTCTGCTTATGCTAGGCTTGGGGCTGCTTAGCAAGAGGTATAGGGCACACTGAGGCCAGCTGCTCCTGGTTTGGGGTTTATGGACCATTGGGAAAGTTTTGGAAAGTCCTCAGCATGAGCCGATGCAGGCCACTTGTGTGAAAAAGCTGCTGGAAGTGGCCCACTGCCCAGGGTTCTTGTGC
>NW_006285041.1:712995-743044 GCF_000327345.1 Myotis davidii
ATTGGTTGATTTTTCTTTGTTAAATGGCATTTAAATATATAAAATAAATATCAAAAATATACATCTTTGTTTTACTATGGTTGCAAATATCAAAAATTTTCTATATGTGACATGGCACCAGAGTTAAGTTAGGGTTTTTCAAAATGCTGACACGCCGAGCTCAAAAGGTTCGCCATCACTGATGTAGAAGGTCGGTTGATAATTTATTTTTAAAAGATTTGGAACCACAGCCCTGGGATTTATTCTAGCCGCCATTCTGCTTTAGAGTCTCAGAAGCTGAGTGAGAAAGCCTCCTTGCTTACTCGGGGTCACAGCTGTCCTGGGCTTCTCCCGGCTCACACACAACTCTCCCTGGGCCGTCCCATCCATTCATAAGGCTTCAGCCACCACTCAGAGCCCAAGGGGTCGCAAACAATCATAGAGTAGCTAACACTCTTGGGGCACTTCAATGCACCAGGCATTGTCCTAAGCACACCACACAGCTTATCTCATTTAATTCTCACCACCACCACCGCCACCACAATCCACACAACACAGAGGAGGAAACTGAGGCCCTGAGAGATAAACAACCAGTCCACGGTCCCATGTAGGACACTGGTCACTGGTCCCTTTACCGGGACGGGTCTGTCTGTAATGCTCAGCTCTGGCCCAGGGTCCTCTCTCCCGAACTCCAATCCCAGCAAACAACTGCCTACGGGGCTCCCCATCAGGCCGTCCTAACACCAACTCTAAACAACTTCGCTTCCTGCCTCACCGTGCAGGCTGCCAGGCAAAACACCAGGAACCGTTGGCCCTCACTCCCTCGGTCTCCTTACCCACCACCTGCTACCTGTCCATTTTATTCCTAGATATTTCTCAGGTCTGCTCCCTCCTCCCAGGGCCACCCTTACTGCATGTTTCCCAAGCAGTCCCTGTGCCACACAGCCATGGCTCCTGCCCAGCCCCCGACCCTCACCCCACCTTCCCACAGATGTCAGCACAGGGTTCCTGCAGGGGGATCAGAGTACATTCCTGAGGCCTCAACTCTGCTACTCCCGAGCCTCCTCTGGGGCCATCAGCTTGCCTCCTGGGCCCTGCTGCCTCATATCAAACATCCCTTCTTTTACGCCCACTCTTCCTTCCTTGGATCCTCCTCCTCTGCCCTCCAGCCATGCTGGTCATTCCTTCTTTGCTCCAAGACTGCATTTAAATTCATGCTCCCCTAGCACTGTTTCTAGGTTGAAATGACTTTCCTTCCAGTCTCCCTTCTGCAGGCGACAGGAGCTATATATTGGGTGCTCATAGCTCTGTACAGTTATGTCGAGAAGATCTCTTTAGATGTAGGTAAAGGGTGGAGGGGAGGAAGGAAGGAATGGCATAAAACCCTGTGATCATGTCAGCACATAACCAGTCCGCTTCTGCCTCTTCGTGGGCTCCTGGTGGCTGCACCCAGGACATCCCGGCCCAACTTCACCATCATCAAAGTTCCGCTTCTCCTGCCTCCCCAGCAAGGCCCTCACCCAGCCCAAAACCGGAAACCCCCTTCCCGGCTCTACATCCTCACCCCCAGGGCCATCCTTAACCAAACTGGGAAGAATGTTTGGAATCTGCTGATGGATGGTGGATGGAGGGGCCCCAGGGTCCTGCAGGGAGGCCAGAATGTTTGCTGTCTGTGACGTGAGCACTCAGTAAATATTTGTGGAGCCAAGGCCCAAACGTTCTATAAATATTTGTTTCAATAGATATGCAGTCAATCTCTGTGAGATAAGGTTTGTAAAGCCAAAGCATCAGAGCTTCCAGACATTTGAAGTTAGCGGTTCCAGAAGGCTGTGTTTTACCAAGAAGAGTGTGTGCTCCTTGTAGGTTAGAGGAGGAAGTGAGCGTCCAGGAGTGAGGCGAGGTCCACGGGGCCCAGTGGTCCCTGACCTGTGAGACAGTCACACTCCCATGCCCGGTGCCAGCCCACTCGTTTGCTTGGACACATTCGCTTGGAAGTGGCAGAAGCTGGCGTGACCACGTCTCACCACCAGGTCCACGCTGTGAGTGGGGAGAGGAGCCTGCAGGAGGGTCCTGATGCCATGCCCCCCAGAGAGTCTGGCTTTGCATGGTTACACTGCAAACGCTTCAGACACTTCTTTGGGGAACTTTGGGTTTCCTTTGTGTTTTTGTTTTGTCTTGTTTTCTTAAATTTGTCTCATTGAATTCACTCTGTTAAGAGATTAAGAGACACATTTGAATTGAGCTGTAAATTCGTAGAGAAATGATATTTGAAACTCAAGCAGCGGTCCTCTGTCCACACGAATGTCCTCTACATGTCCAGGGAAATAAAGTATCTAAGCTCCTGCAGGAACTTCAGAAAACCTAGAAGAGCAGGAGGAGAAAACAATGCTGTGGGTAGCCCCGCCTTGCCAAGGGGACCACTGTTAGCATTCACCTAAGTGCTTCTAGCGTTTTCCACCAGTGCATGCCTTAGCTTTCCCAATTGCATCCACCAGCGATACTATTTTGGATCTGGCTGTGTTTGGTTTTGCCCTCTTGCAATTTATTGTAAGTGATCTTTTTTCTGGTTTTTGTTTGTTTGATTCATTTTTGTTTTACTATTGTTTAAAACACCAATAAACATTTTGTACATGTATCTTTATAAGAAGCATAAAGTTATTTTCTTAAGAAAAAAATTACTTAGCAATGGGATGGCTGGACCAAAGGGTACGCACACTTAGGGATTTGAGTCCAGAGAGCCAAACTGCCCTGCAGAAATGTTGACCCGCACGCAGAATGAGGCTGTTTCTACCCACTCTCATTGACTTTTTCATCATTTCCAATTTGATACACAGCCTAAAAAACAAACTAATAAACAAACAAACACCTTCAGCTAACTTCTATGAACTTAAAGGTACTAATGCAGTTCCCTGAATTCTTGGTCACTAAGGTGAAAAGGAGAAAATTCAAAGTTGAGGCATACTTAAAACCAGGAGCCCACTCCTTCATGTCCTACACACTCACACTTTTTCCCAACAGCCTATTCAAAGTGTTAAAGCTTTTGAGTCTGGGGTTCTCCTGGTGGCAAACCATTTCCTCCTACATCCACAGGATCAAAATTATTCCTAAACACCAGCACTTGCCTGCTCGAGCTCCCTGCGGCAGTTTATGGCAGATGCCCATTCCCAGGGGTGTCCCACGCCAGGGACCACAGCCTTTATAGTAACGGCAGATGAAGACACTGAGCAGTGGTGGCCAGGGAGAGAATTCCTTGGCTGCATAAGCTTGGATGGGGGGATGGGGGTGGTGGTGGAGGAGAAATGTATGTTTGCTTCACTAACCTCTAGTTGTCATTTAGCATTTCCTTTGGTAATAAATGCAGACAACAAACCATAGTAGTGTTAGCAGTTCCTGTGACTTAATTACTAGTAGAAATCATAGATATTTCATATCTATTACAGATGTTGCAGTTATTTCAAAATGTCATTAAGCTCATTATTACTTTGAAATTACAGCAATTAATGAGGCCTACTACTAGATCTTGTTAGTTAATATGTTAAAAATAAGCGTTCTCTATTACCATACCACTAATTTATTTTTTTTAATATTCCAAAATTGTATTTTAATATAAAGGTTTTCTTTATGGTCCTGCATATTTTATTATAATATTTAAAACTTTGTTCTAAAATATAAGATCTACTACTTGACAAAGACATACACACACCTTGTTCTGGGAATGGTTCACCAAACTTCAGAAGGATTCACAAAAACATCAGAAGACACAAGAAAAGATGCAGAACCTGGAGAAGGAAGCCCTGTGGGCAAACTAAACTTTCTGTTTTAAAATCCCAGATTTTCCCTAGTGGTGGGAGGATTGAGGCTCTTCCAAATATTTTCTCATCGCCATTTTTAATCATTCAACGGACATTTATTTAACATCTACAGAGAGCCACACAAACTGTGAAAATGAAGCCAAGACAGCCCTAGTAAGAGAACTGCTGACGCGACAGGTGAGAGGATGAGGTAGGCAGACCCAAGGAGCCGGGCTCAGAGAAAACACAGGTCCCAGCGCTGCTTCTGTGAAACCCACGGACGCTCCTCCCTAAGGCAGAAATGCCATCAGAATAATTCATGGTTCCCGGTAAATCTTTTATTTCTCTATGACTCCCATCAACTCTATCAAAATCCTGCTTCTTCCTCAGGATCCTCCCTCTGCTCCTCCTTCCCAGCTGGATGGAATTACTCCCTCTCTCAACACTCTTGCTCATGGGTTTTAGCGGGGCCACCTTTTATTTGTGTTATTTATAAATCTGACTCGCCTCCAGGATCCAAGTGCCCGGTGTGGTATCTGGCGGTTTGGGTGCAGTGGAGCTGATCCTGGAGCCCAGGGTCTGGCTTTGTGCTCTGCCCCCTCCAGTTTTCCGAGACAACTTTCTTCCCTCCCACTGGCTGACCAGGCCTGCAAGGGGCAAAGCCATCCCTACGCTACAGCAACACCTCTCTTTGAAGTTTCCCACTACGTTCCGTTCCCCCACCAGTCAAACAGGGTTTCCAAGGAGACACACTCCCTCACTCTTCAACCTGAGGGCTACCTCAGACAGCTTGCTTTCTGGCCTGGCCCTCACTCCCTCTGATGAGCTGTCCTTTTCCACTTGGTCCACCTCATCTTTTAACACTTGGTCAAGGCGTTTCCTCGGTCAAGTTGGACGCTTTTCCTGGCACTCGCATCCACCCACTCCAGCACCTCACAGAAATGACTCTTTCCTCCTGGAGGTCCCAGGTATCCTGCACACTTTTCCCAAAGGCCGTCTATGGCCCCTCCCTGGCTAGAAGTTCCCTAAAAGCAGCTCCCAGAACCTAAAAGGCAATACCTACTTGCCAAATGAAGAAGTGAGTGGAGGGATGAATGAATGCATGCCCCTTCTTTCTTCTTCTCCCCGTCTCTCTCCAACTCTTCTGTTTCCCTTTCAATCATTTGGTTCCAGGGCTGTCTTGGACACTAACTCTGTGATCATGGGTAAGTGACTTTACACCCCTGGGACTCAGTGTCTCCTCTGTAAAAGGAGGGAGGGGGAAGACCCAAGAGGCTGCGTAGGACACCCCCAGCCCCACAAAATGTGTAATGTGTGACTCTGTTGTGTACCTTTGTAGGTGTCAGTACTGCTGGGATAGACCCTCCTAAAGACACACTGTCTGTCCCAGGCACCCATCCAAGACCAATGTCCTAACCCTCATATCTAGCTGGTCATGTAGTCCTCTCAATTCTACAGCGTTTATGTCTTTAAATCCTAGTCCCACCTCCCCTTTCCCTTAAACCACTGCTCAAATCCAGGCCTGCATTTTCTCCCATGTGGACTATCTTGTTACTGCCTCCATGATACCCAGTTGCATCTGAGTCCATCCTGTCTTCTGCACAGCCCCGGACCCCAGTCCTGGAGCCTGGTGACTGAGGGGCAGGGCTTCTGCAGAGACTGCAAGGACGTGCAGGGCTTGGATTTGCTGTGAGAATCAAAAGTCCTTGCCTTTAATCATTTCCGTCCACCAGTCCTCTTTGTTATTCTATCTTCAGCGCTTTTCTCAAACTTCCAAACTTTGCCATCTGAGCTTTCTGGGCAGATCCCCACTCTCTAAATTACAGAGGACAAGTTAGATTAATAGGAGGGGGATGTTCAGACCCCCAACCCCACCACCACCACCACCTGCAATTGATCCGGATTTGCATCCACCTTCACTTTCTTGTCCTTTCTCTGAGAGGCCCGACTCTGCCACCTCTGTTGTGGGTCCAATTTCTTCTAGCTTCCTCAGAGAGTGTAAATCATCACCTATGATTGATAAGCATGTGCAAATAATCCTGTTTTACACTTTCCCCTTGACCTTCTGTTTAGTTGTTGCTCTACCTCTCTTCTCTCTCTTCTAGACAAGTTCCTTAGACTGCTGACTCCACTCATTAGCTCCCCTTGACCCCCTTTCATCATTCAGCCCCTCACAGCACCTTTCGGCTCCAGCCCACCTGAGCGCATCACCTTCTTTACTTGACAACCTCTGTGAACACTTTTCTGTTGTCACTCTGTCCTGACATCTCTCTAGCACATTACAATGTCGCCCACACTCTTCCTAAATGTCCCTGCCTCCCAGGGCTCACTTGCCTCCCTCACCTCCTCTGCAGGTGGCTCTTCTTCAGCTCTTCCTTCAGCTGGGTTTTCTCAGGCTCCATCCTCCACCTTCCTTCCTGGACTAGACTTTTCCTGAGTAGCACATCGCCCCCCGGCTCACCTCCACTCACAGAAATGACTCTCAGCTCACTCACTCCAGCTGTGTTAATCAAGGCAGGCTAACGTCCCTCCTCCCCAAAATGTCTGGGGCCTTGCAGGTCAAGTTAACTTTTTATTCTGTTCATAGCTCATTCTGAGTTGGGAGGCAGTCTGGGGAGCAGGAGCCCTGATCCACACAGCCACTCAGAGGGCCTGGCTCCTGCAGCCGAGCTCTGTGCTCCACACCCTCAGTCCTCCCACTTAGCGTGGGATGCCCAGACTGTGCCAAGTTCCTTAGGGCCCCGCCTGCAGGTCCCACGGACAGTCCTTCCATGGCTGTATGTTATGGCCAGCATGGATGAGAAAGGTAGCCTGGATGTGCCCAGGTGAAGAACACTGCACTATTTAGCACCAACTCTCTGCTGACTTGCCCAGGTCTCTCTCATGGGCCCATAGCTATCCGTCAAACTGGTGAGAAGAAACCTTTTCTTAGATACCTATCCCAGTGATGGCGAACCTTTTGAGCTCGTCGTGTCAGCATTTTGAAAGACACTGACTTTACTCTAGTGCCATGTCACATATAGAAATTTTTTGATATTTGCAACCATAGTAAAAGAAAGACTTATATTTTTGATATTTATTTTATATATTTAAATGCCATTTAACAAAGAAAAATCAACCAAAAAAATGAGTTTGCGTGTCACCTCTGACACACGTGTCATAGGTTTGCCATCACTGACCTATCCGATGGCTCCTCGTTCTACCTATTCAAAATGCTCGGCCCTAACCGGTTTGGCTCAGTGGATAGAGCGTTGGCCTGCGGTCTGAAGGGTCCCAGGTTCGATTTCAGAAGGCAGCTGATCGATGTTTCTCTCTCATCACTGTTTCTAAGTCTCTATCTCTCTCCCTTCCTCTCTGTGAAAAAGTCAATAAAATATATTTTTAAAAAATGCTCAAGCTCCCAGACTGGTTTACCTTTCTATTCCAGTCCTGGTGATGGCACCATCACCCACCAATCACCTGAGCTGGAAGGATCCCACACCCTTACCCACCCCCCACCCCCGACACATTACTTCCTGGGGAGTTTCTTAGATTCTTCCCTTGCACCTGACCTCTTGCAGCAGTTCAATAATGGATTTCTCTGCATACAATCTCATTCCACTTTAAATCTTTATAAATAGACTTATATTATGTTTCATCCTTACAGCTCCTCAATGTGATTACAAGGCCTACAGGCCTGAGCTCTGCTTCCCCTCTCAGACCCCATCAGCCAACACTACAGTTGGAGGAAGCCAGCATAGTTTCCATTCCTCTGCCTGTTCACAAGATGCCTCCAACATTCCTCCCCTCTCCCCTCTTCTCCCTCGCAGCAATCTCCATCTCATCCTAGAAGGCCCAGCTCAAGCATCACTTTCTGGGGGAGCCTTCTATGACCTCCCAGAGAGAGTTGACAGCTACCTCCAGGTAAATTACGGCTGGTCATTTCACAGAATGGTCTCAAGCACAAGGACCAGGTAAGCACCTAAAGAACACATCCTCACCTATGGTATTAGTAAGCCTTTTCACACACTAATGGGCTCAATTTGAAACAATGGGAAGAGGGCTCTAGTTCTTTATCTCACAACTGACTTATCTCTCCTATAGAACTTTGAGAATTGAAAGTCTGCAACAATAATTATTCCTGGGGCAGGGGGAAGAGAGAGGGGAGAGAAATTGAACATAATCCTAATCTGTTGGCAGGGAAACAGAGAAAGGACCTGTATTAGTTAGGGATCCTCTAGTTTGCAAGCCACAGAAAACCTAACTAAAACCAGCTTCAGAGAAAAGAACAATGCCCAAGGGTCAGTGTAGCTTCAGACCGGATGATTGTAAGGCTCAAATGAGTTGCAAAGATTAACCTCTCTGCCCAGTTTTCATTAAGCTTCCTTCATCTTCTGAATCTACATCATGGCTCCTGCAGGAGCCCCAGCTCTTTGCTCATGGCTGCAGCACTATCAGCAGTTCATTTTCAAACTGAATCCAGCAGAGAGAGACAGGGACAAGATTCTGAGTCTTTTGTGAGCTAAAGTTGACTCTGTCTACACCAGGTTGGGTCACCATGGCCAGAAAAGGGTGGATGTCAAGCAGATCATTTCTGTAGTCACACAGGGGGTTCCCAAAGAAAGGAGGAGAATGAACACTCAGCAGCCAACAGCAATTGATATTCCAACACCTCTTCTCAAAACAAAATTGGAACAAGACCAAAGCCTCCTTTCTGAAGCTGTGTCTTGTTACCCACCTCCCAGGCAGAATTAATTCTTCCCTCCACTTTGTTCCATGATATTGAGGGAAATATATTTTGCATTATAATAATTCTTAATATATCCATGCCTCTGGACTGGGGCACCTCAAAGGTAGAAGTGTTTTCATTGCTGTACTCACAGCATGGGGGAGAGGGGGGCAGGGGTAGAGGGGCGCCCGGCGGGAGGAGTCCCCAAGCTTGGCATATGGTGGGTGCTTATTAGTGTGGTGGATTTTGTGAATGAATGAATAGTAACATCCTCCATAGGAATATTTCATCCTCCAGTGCCGGCTTTTCTGGGTCAAGTGGCTATGGTATTAGGCTGGGAAAGGCAGCTGTCTCATCTACACAGTGGCTCTGATGCCATGCCCGACAGGCAGAAGGGGGCCACTTGCCTTTGTGCCATGTATTTTCACCTGTAGAGTCTCTGACTCAGTTGGCACCTACTCTTCCCTTTGTGGTGCAAAATCCCCTTACAAGGACACGGAAGTCCCTGGTTCTGCTAGCCAAGCAGCTTGGCAGACTGGGAAGAGTTCAAGGCGGAGTGTTGTCTATTGCTGCTCAATAGCGGAGACGGGGTTCATGTGCCAGCCCCGACGTGGACTGCCCCATGCAGCCCTCTTTGGGACACACACTGAGGAATGGACGGAAGGCCAGCACTGGGGCAGCCATGGGCCCCAGGCATGCTCCCCAGGATGGGGCTGCCTGGCTTTGGAAGTGGTGGCTAAAAGCACAAAGCCTGGTGTCAGACACACTGGTTTACATCACACTTAGCTCATTACACTGACTTACTTCTTCTGTAATTCGGGACAATACATTCTTTACAGGGCTGATGTGAGGAGAAATTAGATGCTGTCATTTCAATTGATTAGCACATATTAACTGCCCAAAAACATGGAATAATAATAACAACACATGGGTTCCATTTTCCTTTCCCCAGGAGAGCATAAATCTCCATGCTGTGACCCGACTCCACCATTCCATACCTGTGAGGGAAAAGCATAACTCCGTTTGTCATTTCCAACATCTTGGATCTATGAAGTAAAACAAAACCAAATAGATAATAAAACAAGTTCTAGTTGTTTTCTTCCTTAAGGGTCCAAATTATGTGAACTTTAAAAACATTTTTAAAATGAATTGTCACAAAACTTTATGAATCAGGTATATAGTCTGCCTTTAGGACACAATCTCAAATGCCTACCTAAGCCACGTAGGTAACCGGATGAGTGACACATGCCAGCGATTAATAGTGTGGGGCCATCCCAGGAATGGTGGGCTCTGGCAGACCGGAGGCTACAGTGGACAACAGCTAAGACTCAGCATCAGCTGATTATTGTCATTAAGGAATATAGATAAACTCAAGGTTGTCGGAACTCGGAACAATATCCAAGTTTCAGAAGGGATATCTCTAATCGCCCACCCCAACCCCTCAAAAAACAACAACACTGTAAAAACATGTCTGAGAGGCAGCTCTGGCCAGTAGGCTTGATATGGCCTGAGGATTATGAAATTGTGACCTTTGATCTTAGCTGGCTCCTTGCCATTGGTGTTTCTCAAAATAAGTTACACTTTAAAAATCAAATTCATAGGAAGATATTTCATTCTTATCACATGGGAAGGCAATTACTTTTGATAACTATGTAAAAAGTTATTTTTCTCAGGTGTTGTTCTACAGCTTCTTCAAAGTCAACCTCAAGGTTTACCTCTTCCCAGAACCCCTCCATGATGTAGTTAACTCATCTAATTCCACTACTGCTCCTTGGTTCTCAATTCCTTTACATTGTAGTATTGCTTCTGGTAGTCCATGTTTGTGTACCAGTTAACAGACTAAAATTCATCTATCTGAAATGTAACTGAAATTTCTCCTTGCTCTCTTGTAACAGTTTTAAGTAGCTCCGGGTTGGGGAGTAGGGAGGTAAGAAAGGGTTCTGCTCCACTTCATCATTCAGGGACCCAGGCTGGTAAGACTGCCATCTCCAACATGAAATTTACAAAGTGGTAGTAGAGTTGTCTCCAACCAGTTGGCTGAAGGTGAAAGAGCAGAAAGGATTGCCCATGGGAAGTTTTTATGAGTCAGGAAATAACAAAACAGCATTTGTGCCCATGCTCCTTTGGCTAGGATTCAATCATGTGGGCTCATGCAGCTGCAAGGGAGTCTGGGAACTGCAGTCTGTTCACCCAGGAAGAGGACATTTTTAAATAAATGACTACCAGTCTTAGGAATGGTCCTCCCTTTAGATCCAAATATACATTTTTTTTATCTTCTTGCCCTCATAGAACACCCTCACTTTCCTCAGAGGCAGCAGCCCAAAGTCCCATCCAGCTACTATATCCCACTCAAATTCCAAGATCTCCAGGTGAGGCACCGGTTTGCATGTGGCTCCTAAAGGTCTGGAGCTAAGACAAATTTATCTCCACAGTCACAATGGTGGAGCCCTGGCATAATCTGTGATAAAAATGCCCATAGGAGGCATGTGGGACACCGGAGGCCCCAGCCCTCCGTAGTTATGAAATCCTGTTGGTGAGGCATTGAGGAGGCCCCTTTGCCCTGGCAGTGGGAGTTCCTTGACTGGACTCTGACTCTGCTCTCTGGGAAGAAATCCCTGGCTCATTGTCCTCTAAGACTACAGGCTCCTAGCTCTGGGAGGCTTTCTTGCCCAGTCTCCTCCATGGTCACACATGAAGTGGGTTTTGAGGAGAACGTTCTCCTTGTGAGCTACGCAGCTTAAGACACTCGCTTCACCTAATTCCAATTCCTGCAAGTTGGGGAGTCTGGGGTCCTTTGAAGGTTTCGACATGATGAAGCCTGGCTTGTGTTTTCCTTGGCAATGAAAGTCCCTCGCACACTTAGCAGGCTTCTTCCCTGTTTTTATCCCATCAATTCAATGTGTCAGTAGCAATGTGCCAGAATAACGTATTTTTCTGGACATGAATGTGTTGTTTTAGAACTCTGATTGCCTACTCCATCAGCTGAACAGTGAGCACCTAGAAGTCATCTGAAACCAAAGGCACATACGGGGACTCCTTACCCTTTATTCCATCTTTGCTGAAGGAGTGAAGTACCTTGTCTAACCAAAAAGTCTTAAAGGGCCTTTACTGCTTTTTCAGTCTTATTTTAAACTCTAGAAACAATAGGTGTTTCCAATACTAGACAGCCCAAAATTCCACATTTTATTCCCTTTCCTTTCTCCTGATCTCACTCTTTTCTGGAAAGCCTTTGCCGAACACAGTAAAGAGCCATGGGTCACTTACTTTCTGGATCCTCAGAGCTACATGCTCACTAGCACATAGGACCGTTTTAAGTTATCACAGGAAAGTTTTGCCAATTCACAATATGGATCCCAACCTCTTGAGCCTCCAATAGTTTCATCACCACTCACTACCTCATAGTCAAGGCCACACATTTTAGGTTTTTTTTTACAGCAGCGCTCCACTTCAGAGTATTAATTTTCATGAGTTCAGGTTAGCCCATGGTCACACCTAACTTCAAGGGGCTGGGAGATGTGATTTGGCTGTGTCCAAGTAAAAGAGGAAATGGGATCTAGTTTGCCTGGGACTTTCCTCATGTTAGCATTGTAAGTCGCACTTCCCAGGAATTCCCTCAGTCCCAGGCTGGTACAGACTGTACCATTGGCCATCGTTACATCTGCTTTCTTCTTAAGGAGAGAAACTAAATCTGTTTTCTTGGTCTCCGAGTCTGCAGTAACTACCAACCACTATCAGAGCATGAACTGAATGCACTTGACACAATAGGGCAGATTACTTTAATTGGAATATGTTATTCCTGGAAATTTGAGGCATCTGAGATACAACCTTTGCACATACATTTGCAAACACTGTCTTTGTCCCTAAATGAGTCAGCTATAAAATGTAGTGAAGTTTATACCACCATGAGCAAATGCTACTAACTTAACAAGTGTTTTTAAAGAACTCTCAGAAATAATCTTGCTGAAGGATTCATCCAAGAAGGAATTTAGAATTATTGTTATTATATCACATAAGGCAAGCATATTTCACCAGAAAACAAAGTACCTCATTTATCTTAACGGCAGCTCCTGGGGCTGCCCTTGCGGACAGAGACAGTGTGGCTTGTTCACTATACTATCTCTGGCACATGGAAAGTATTCAATGAAGGTCTCTCAATAAAGTAACACATAGGTTTTTTTACCAGAGAGCCTGTGCCCACATTCTCTAATCAAAAAGGTTGTTTTGTGCCCTGGCCGTTGTGACTCAGTTGGTTGAGCTTCGTCCCATGCATGGAGAGGTCACCAGCTCGATGCCCAGTTTGCAGCTATCCCTAGTGGGAGACATGCAGGAGACAGCCTATCGATGTTTCTCATCAATGTTTCTCTCTCCCTCTCCTTTCCTCTCTAAAATCAATGAAAACCTTTCTACAATAACAAAAGGGCAATACGCTAATTAGACCGGACATCCTTCCCGATGCCCTTCCTGATGAAGCTGGGGCCCGAGGGAAGCCAGCCTGGGTCCTGGGTGTTGGGAGGGAAGCCGGTGCCAGCAGCTGGGGGAAGGAAGGCCTACTCTTGCACAAATTTTCGTGCATTGGGCCTCTACTATGTGTGTGTGTGTGTGTGTGTGTGTGTATACATATACATATACATATACATATACACAGGATTCTGTTGATATATATATCCCACAGAATTCTGTTGATATATCTCAACAGAATCCTAATACTGATTCTCACCAGATATTTATGTGCCAGGCATGTTGAAACAAACATAGAAAGCAGGGAGTGGAAACGTCAGGCCTGTGAGCCAAATCAGCATAGTAAGTGTGCTTTTGCTTGGTCTGCATCGTGTCCAACAATCAGAAATTTTCAGGTAGAGCCTGGATCTTGAAAAATGGGAAGATCTGGCAACACCATGCTTGAATTCCCACAGAGCAACAATTGAATGGAGCTAAGTAGCAACTGGTCCCATTAGTCCGGGAACGGAGCGTACACCCTCCAACTGCCACATTCACAACCACTTCCTGTTGACTCACTCTCTCTGACTCAAGGAACTTCTGTTATATCCCAGAGACATGTTTCCAAAACACCTGGATTGAAGCACAGGTTTATACTGTAATATTGTAGTAATTTTGCACATTTTAAAATGGCCACTGAACCTTCCAATAGCTGTTGATAAATAAAGTCTGATTACTAATCACAGACTTTGGGCCTGCCTGGCATTTCATAACACTGTGTTTACATAGTTTTTTTCCATAAGAAATAACTTCAGTTTCTCTGCCTGTTTCTAATCTTTAATGTCATATTGCTGTTGAAAAGCAGTTGTGTTGCCAGGCCCCTAGTAGCTCCAACTACTTATTTTGCATAAAGCAAGGGCAGAGTAGTATTTATTGAAATAAATGTTCATTTTTAATTTCAGTTATAATTAACTTTTACACATTTCTTACGTAAATTTCAAATTAATTCTGGCATTGCATATTCATCACATAATGAAAAGTAAATTTTTGCTTTAAAAGTATGCAAAAAAACACAGTTGCTGAGTTATGAACATTGTTAATTTGAAACAAATCATTCATTCATTCAGATCATGTAAAATTCTGTTTCTCCTTTACTGATCAGCAGTCTCTCCTGCTGCAATTGCTGATGTCATGAACACCCAGCACTGGTACAACATTCTATTCCTGTTAAATCTTTCCTGCTCCACTGAACATTAAGTGTGATACACTCAATTATGTAATAACTCACAGACCAACAAAGGCCTAATCACGTCTGTACACAAGAAGTAAAATGCCTTTTTAAATTACCTTAAACATCCTGAAATATAAGTCAATCACTTAAAGCAGCAATGTGCTTTAAGGATTTTTAAAACATGCAATACCTATTTACTCAGGGGCACTCACCTCTTTTCCCTTAGGTTGTCAAATAAAAAAATGACAATAGCCAACACAACAATAGCTTTCTGGTGTGACTGAATCAAAATCATAACTATTTTTTGTCACATCAGCAAAAAATGTTTTTATGTATACCACAGAATTTTTATAATTAGTTTATATGTGCCCCAAGGTGAAAAAGGTTGAAAATTTCTGACTTAAGCATGTTTAGCAATTACTAAAATGAACATATATGGAAAAACACATTTTGATTTTAACTCATTCTTATTTCACATACAATATTCAGCTCCAAAATGTCACAGGAGTGCCACATTTTATTTGTGTTGTTTTTTAAAAATATTTTTAAAATAGATTTTATAGAGAGAGGAAGAGATAGAAACATTGATTAGAGAGAATCATCAACTGGCTGTCTTCCGCACACCCTCTACTGGGGATCAAGCAGGAAACTTGGGCATGTGCCCTGACAGGGAATCAAACCAGTGACCTCTCAGTGCATGGGATAACGCTGATCCACTGAGCCGGGCAGGAGGACCACATTCTAAATAAAAAGGCCCCAATTCCATTAAATAACCTCGAAGAAAGTTCTCCATTATCTGAATGACACGTTGACATATAATTTACAAATTTTCCACAATTACCACCTTTGGCATTGAGGCTCTTCATTGAAAACATAAAGATAAAATGAGTAGAGATTTTATTCACTACAGTTTTCTTTTTAAAGGAAATATAATTATTACATAAATATCCCTTTAAGCCAAAGTTATATAATCTTTAAATTAATATGACAACAATTTTTTTAAGTCCTCTCCAATTTCCCTAGACTATTGCCAATGGCTTATGGTAATCAGCAGTTACTGTTCACCATGAGCTCTGTGTGGCCACACCAGTCACTTTGAGCTTTATAACACACACACACACACACCGCCCATTTCTTTTCAGGGAACTCTGATGTTCCATTCATCTGTCCATCTCCCAACAGCACTATATTAGAGAATGAAGGATTCAGAAAAATTAAGTCCTTGTTCTGCAAATCCTTAAGTAGGCCTTAGAGCTCAGGAATACCGATTCCCATTGGGTGGAAGGGGCATGGGAAGGGACCAGTGCTGAGGTCCTTGGGCAGATTACAGAGCTGGTAAATCCAGCCTGTTTACTGTGACAGGAGCTGGCACTGCTCCTAGAACAGAGTGGGACCCCTCAGGCTCACTTCTCAGGTGCCCACTTGCTTTAGGTTTCTAAATTTTACATTTTGACCTATTTTATAGTCTTAGGCATCAACTGGGACCAGCAGTGGGCAAAATATGGCCCATGGGCCGGATCCGGCCCATTTGAAATGAATAAAACTATTGAAAAAAAAGACCGTACCCTTTTATGTAATGATGTTTACTTTGAATTTATATTAGTTCACACAAACACTCTCCATCCATGCTTTTGTTCCGGCCCTCCAGTCCAGTTTAAGAACCCATTGTGGCCCTTGAGTCAAAAAGTTTGCCCACCCCTGAACTGGGAGGGATACCCTTGTTCATCTAGACCAGTGATGGCGAACCTTTTGAGCTCACCTCTGACACGCGCGTCATAGGTTCGCCATCACTGATCTAGACCCACTTCAAACGCAGTAGAGGAAACCTGTCTTTTGCTTGGACATTCCCAGGAGATAGAACCTCAATCCACAATAGGAAAGACATCCCAACTCAGGGTGTTCTTAAAGTGGCAACTAGCTTCTCTAACTTCCATCTTTTGATCCTAAAGCTGCTTAGTGGGATTATACATAGAATAAGGCTCATTCCCCTCAGCTGTGAACACTGGAAGATTACGACTTTCATGGACTCCTAGAAATTTAAAGCCACAGGGGAACTTAGAGACTATTTCTTTCAATACCCCACATCAGTCCTGTGAGGTGAAGCCATTTGTCCAGGTCACACTAGTCTGAAGAACTAAGCTCCTGTCTCCCTTCACTACGTCTCTCTACCCACTGGCTGAAATAATGCAATGTCTATGTCTTTTTACTTCTATAGGCAAACCACTAGCACTCCCACTTTGCCCAACCCTTTTATCCTTCTTCAAGATTTTACTAATCAAATTGTTTTAGCTTTAGCTAGAAATAGTTGTGGAAATGATCGCAATTATGTTAACACTGTAATATGAAAACACTTGTTTATCAACATTTTATATGCTTTATTGAAAGTTGACAAGTGCAACAGTTAAATACAGTGACACCTTACAACTGTGTAGAGAACATGCACAGAAACATATGCGTATAACTACTATACAGGTAATAGGCAGAACCCCCTACTGGGAAATTCATCTCATTAGCTAAAACTGATCATTTTTCAAAGTATTCAACCAGCTCAATCAAAACACTTCAGTGAACAGGAATTTACTTCAAGATATTCAGCAGCTATAAGATTTCAGATTACACAAAGTGACTAACTGGGCCAAATTCTTAAAATTTCTTTAGGTGTGGTTTTCTTCACATAGCATTTTTAATGTAATCTCTATTAAAGACAATCCACACCTCTTCAAGACAGCCAATGAAACATCTAAATTTCAATCTGTACAACCTAAATAGTAGTTAGTCCTCTATTGTACAAAATAGGTATACTACATACACAAATATATAATAAGCAAAACATCCTTCATGGTAAGATAGCCTAGGTCCAGTTACCTGTCACCTTTTAGTCACTCTAATAGTTTTGTGTCATCCACTGTTTCAGCAAGAGGCACACAGTACAGTTGTTTTTTATGGATTTTGGTGACAATCAATGAACTGTTTCCCCTCATGTAAGAAGAGACTATGCACCAGTCTTTCCTTTTACCTCCCTTTCAAGTTCCTCATGGGGAGAAGAGGAGAGAGGACAGTCCAGCGGAGCTCCACTGCTCCGAAGCCCCATGTTGTACACTATGTGCAAGCAGAACTCCTGAAAGTGAGGGCAGGGAGCAGGGAAGGGGTAGAAAGGCACACAGCTCCTCAGCATGAATTAAACCATTTCTCAAACATCTGCCAAGCTGCATGAGGTCCCAGTATATCCATGCTAATTCTCTTAACCACCCAAGGAGCAACCACAGCCCGAGGAGCCTCTTCCAGCGAAGAAGAGGCCAGAGAATGACTCAACGTCTAGCTACTTCAGTGAGACCCCATGTTGTACACTATGTGCAAGCAGAACTCCTGAAAGTGAGGGCAGGGAGCAGGGAAGGGGTAGAAAGGCACACAGCTCCTCAGCATGAATTAAACCATTTCTCAAACATCTGCCAAGCTGCATGAGGTCCCAGTATATCCATGCTAATTCTCTTATTCACCTTTAATTCACCCAACTAAGAAATTTCTTCAAGCAAAAAGCACATGGGTGTTTAATACTGGAAAAAAGAGATAATGGCATATATCAGTCTCACGTCTCTTTTGCAGCGCGCAATGAAATGGGTGGTTGTGGAGGTGGATTCCCCCTAGTACATCATCTCGGGTCTGTTGAGTTCAGACAGCAGCAGCCAGTTCTGCAGGGGGCATAGGAGGCTATGCAGTTGGTCCTGAGCCCTGGGAGGCTGGCTGGGCCGGGGGCTGTGTGGTCCCCTGCGGCTGTGTGGTGGCAGGGGGGGAGCCAGTCTGCAGCTGGGCCTGAAACTGGGCAAGCTGCTCAGGACTGGCCAGTGTCTTCAGCAAATTGTTTTCCTGCTCCAGCTGGGAATTTTTCTCTATTAGTTCTTTGATTTGCTCTTTGAGGACCTCCACTTCCTCTCTAACCGCATACATCAAATGGCTTTTCACCAGATCCTGAAAGGGAGAGGAAAAAAAGGGTTTAACTTTCTACTTACTATTTCCCAGACTCTATTTCTAAAGTATGATTTTGCCTGGTTCTCCTACTCATTTACATAACCTGCCTTTATTGTTCATTTAATGGCAAGGGGAAAATATACGGAATGCAATCACAACAGTTTAATACTTAAGTTTAATGTGTAACTGATGAACTTTTTAAATCTATGCTCTTTTTGCAGCCCTTAGCCAACAACGCAAACAATCCATTTCCTATTTGAGGTGGCACTGTGCACAGGGCTCCGAGTCGCCAAGCAGGAGCCGGCCGCAGGGATGACCAGGCCACTTCCCCGCCCCCAAGTCCCTCCGCCCTCCGCCGCCACCAGACCGACCGCCTCCCTCAGCACCGGCTGCAGCCAGTTCCTACAGAGCAAGTTGCCGCATTTTCCTCCCTCCACCCTCACCGCCCCCCCTTTCATGATTAAGCTGACATCACAGAAACCTGAGCAGCCGTTGCAGCCAATGAGAGCTCGATTTATTTATAGCTCCGAATTAAAAGGTTCAGAGTTTGCCTAGCAACAGTGGGCAGAGAATCCCGTGAGAAGAGCCACAGGCGCTGCTCCAATAACAAAGAACGGCCAAGGCGGAAATAAAAAATAGGAGAAATCCAAGCGCAGGCTGGGAAGACAAAACTTTTTTCGGATCCGTCTTCATTGTGCAGTCACCTGTGTCCCTGGAGCCCATCTGTGCCCGGTCTACAAGGCCCCTTCTAGAGATCCTCACTTCTGGGGTCTCCGCCCCACCCGGGATCCCCAGTGAACCTTAGGATTTCTAGTAAAGCCACATCCCTAGAGATGCGCTCACGACCGAAGGACATGCAGGGCCAAGCACTTCCCTAGCAATTCCCCCGGCAAAAGGGACACCTCTGCACAGATCCCAACGTGGGAGAGGGCGGTCTTGGAAAGAACAGTCAATATTCAGCGCCCCCTTCTCTCTCCAAAGCAGCCCTGGTTCGCGGCTTCGCCCTGGCAGAATGGAGGCAGTGCAGGCATTTCTGAATGTATGAAGAGCAATCATCATCTTAACTGCGAATGCACTGGTTCCATCCTAAGACATCTCGCTTTTTGTACTGTGCCCACATTAGTACAAACGATTTGTAATCAGTACATACCATAGCTTGCTCGATTTTGTTGTCAATAGCTACCACACTTGCACCAGAGGAGCTGGAAAAAAAAGGGGGGGGGGATCAATAAATGGAATTATCTTAAACGTCCAACAAACACACAAAAGGATTTCCTAATTCTGTGATGTTTCTAGCATCATTTTTGAAATATTCTTTAAGGCTATGTAATTATATTTTCCTCCAGAAAAACATAAGTCACTCTTTTAATAACGAATATCCATACATTTTCCTATTTTAGTGAGCCACAAAGGGCTAAATTACATAATGTGCTAAAAGCCCGTTCTCTGGCCAGGCTGGCGAAAAGAAGGCTATTCTAAACATTGCAAAAAGCAACATCCATGTCACCAGATCTCTCGGCAATGGACAAAGGAATTTGCCGGGCTATCTTTCACCTGCATTATTACAAGTACCTCGAGTAAATTTTTAAAAACTATCCCAGCCGACATTTACCTATTGTCAAGTCTCACAGAGGCGTTTTCAGTCCCCAGCAAGGATGACAAGAAAGAAATTGAGAAATGTCTCAGTTGGTAAACTCCTAGATCCATCGCCACTGGTCTACACCATTGGGATTTCATGCAATTGCAGCCAAAAACACCCTCGCGGCAACAAAAAAAAAAAAAAAAGGAAAAAGAAAAAAAAGGGAGGGAATATGAGCAGCCTGTCTGAGCTAGGTAAAAATCTTCCAGCTCTCTGCTGCCAGGGAGAAACAGAGAACAGCTGCCCTAATTTACAGAGACCCGGCGTCTGGGGCTGGCGATCCAGGAAAGATGCCGATCGCAGTGCTGTGCTGAGAAGACTCTCAGGTCGGCAGCCGGGCTCCACTAGGATCTAGACCAGGGCTCTGGTCTCGGTGCAAAATATATTCAGGGAAGAGCCGCGCCAATTGGCCAGCGCGCCAATGGAGCCGCCCCTTCTCCCTGCTCCCGGCTCCCTTCCCCGCCCTCCTCCCGCTCTGCTGCCTTCCCCCCCCATCCCCCGCCCCCAGCCTCCGATCCGCTCATCGGGTGGGCTGGCCAAGGCCGCACTCGCGGGGGCCCGGGTGCGGGGCCTCCGAGCCTCCACTGCCTCCAAAAGCCGGACCACTGCTTCGGCAAAAACGTCAAGAGATCCGGAAAAATACGATCGGGGCCCCGCACGTGCTTACGTTTATGGAAGTCAGACCCCGTCCCTGGAGCTGCCTGTCCCCGCGGCTGCAGATCGGCAAAAGCTTCCTATTTGCAACCAGAACCGTCTGAGCTACTGGGCATGCCCAGTCCTACTGCTAAGACTTGCAGGAGCTCCAGTGTCTCGATTTCAATTATCTAGTTCTTACAGGCAGCAGTAACGGGAGGATTTTACAGGCGGTTTTATTTATAAAGATGATAACCTTGCTGTAATAATACTTCTGTTTAAAGCCTATGAATTTTACACTCGATCTTAGAGTGAAAAAAATCAAATTTGCTTTTTGAGAAATATTACCTTTCCGTGAATTTATTACTTGTAGAAACAAAAAACATTACATCGTCAGCTAGGCACATATATATTGAAGCAAAAAGTAATCTAACAGATAAAATCAAGGGGATCCTCCCCAAATATCCCTAAAGCGGGAAGCCTTAACATAGCCATCACTTCTTTTTCTACTTATAGCTAGAAAAATCAATCTACAGGTTGGATCCTACTTAGAGCTGTTTTCAGTAAGTCCCTAAGGCAAATGTTGGGAGTTTAATGGCTATTTTTATAAGCTCAATCCTACAGAGGGGCTGAGGAACTGTAAAATATGTATTTCACCTTTTTGACCACAATGACAAAATAATTCCCTTCTCCAAACTCAAATCAAGAGATCTGGTGTGGCCGAAACCTGTTTGGCTCAGTGGATAGAGTGTCGGCCTGCAGACTGAAAGGTCCCAGGTTCGATTCCGGTCAAGGGCATGTACCTGGGTTGCAGGCACATCCCCAGTGGGAGATGTGCAGGAGGCAGCTGATCGATGTTTCTCTCTCATCGATGTTTCTTACTCTCTATCTCTCTCCCTTTCTCTCTGTAAAAAATCAATAAAATATATTTTTTTTAAAAAAGAGATCTGGTGTGAAATAGCTTAACCCGTTATATGTCCTCTATTAACTTGAAATATTCAGGGATGCATCATTTGAGGTAACAATTTAATAATACTGAAAATTAAAGACCTTAAATTTGCTTACTATAAATTATAGTTTGCGACTCAATACAGTTAAAAAGGTAAATTTAACCTCGACAATACTGCCCTCTAATGGCATAATAGTATAAAACCAGAAACCAAAAAGCACTAGCTTTCTAATCCATAGACAAGTTGTGTCATCACAAATAATTCCAACATAAAATTTGATTATGGAACATGTTATAGTCACACACACACACACACACACACACACACACACACACACAGTCTTGTCTTTTCTCTCTCAAAGAAGCATTCTCCCTCAAGCAGCATCCTTTTAATTTAAAACATTTTAATTGCCATCACAGCCTTTCAGACATTCTTTTAAATTGACCCAATAATGGCAAGGAGCATTTGGTTTTAAAAACTGTACACAGTGATTAGGAACCAAATCTGGTGAATGTGGTAGGTGATGGAAAGGGCAACTCTCTTTTCGGTTAAAATCTAAAGTGTGATTGACTATAAAGCAATAACATTTTTTATTTTAAGGTTCACATTATTCTCCAAATTTCAAAGCTTTGTTTTTTAATAACAAGGAAAATCTGTTAGCATATTTATATTTTATAAAAATTAATATGTAGCCCTGACCGGTTTGGCTCAGTGGATAAAGCGTCGGTCTGCGGACTCAAGGGTCCCAGGTTCGATTCCGGTCAAGGGCATGTACCTTGGTTGTGGGCACATCCCCAGTGGGGGTTGTGAAGGAGGCAGCTAATCGATGTTTCTCTCTCATTGATGTTTCTAGCTCTCTATCCTCTCCCTTTCTCTCTGTAAAAAAATCAATAAAATATGTTTAAAAAATTAATATGTATACTATCTCATGATAGAAATTTATTTGAGGAAGGTACCCATTTTTAGTAAAAAAAAAAAAAAAAAACCAGAGTAAGTGGAAGCTTAAAAATCATAACTTGAACATGCATATGGTCCCTATATCTATGAATGCTAGACAGAATTATTACTTTAAAGGTTAAATTTATCACTAAAACTACCTATAATTAAGTTTATTTACATATTTGAACTGCTCAGGAAAAATTAAAGCATCATCTTAAGCTAGAGATTAACCAAAGAACATATATGCATAACCCATGGATAGACAATAATGTGGTGAAGAGCTGGGGAGTGGATGGGAGTAGGATGGAGGGGGCCAATGGGGGGGAAGGGGGGACATCTGTAATACTTTCAACAATAAAGATAAATTTAAAAGAATAAAAATTAAAAAGCTGAAAAAAACACAACACCTTAAAGCAGCGGTTCTCAACCTGTAGGTCACGACCCCTTTGGGGGTCGAACGACCCTTTCACAGGGGTCGCCTAATCATTATGCTTTAATTATGTTCAATTTGTAACAATGAAAATACATCCTGCATATCAGATATTTACAATTCATAACAGTAGCAAAATTAGTTATGAAGTAGCAACGAAAATAATTTCATGGTTGGGGTCACCACAACATGAGGAACTGTATTAAAGGGTTGCGGCATTAGGAAGGTTGAGAACCACTGCCTTAAAGTCATCTATAAAAATAAACTTAAAATTCCCAGCTGAAGTTTAAATTACTGAATTAACTGAATTTTATTTATTCATGATGTTCTTCAAAACAAACAAAAATGTTTTGTTTTTCATTTCATTCATTTCAACTGATCTTCCATTGTATTAAGCTATAGAAGACAAAATACAAGCATATTTAACCCATATATCTTATAGTCATCTCCAATATTTTGCTATTTTAAGTAAAATTGCAAGAAATGTCTTTGTACATACATCCTTGAACATTTGTGTATATACTTCTGGAATATTTGCAGGGCCAAAAGATATGCAACAAAAAGGATTAGAAACATATTTCTTTTCATATATTTCAATAAATGTGCTAAGATTCCTTTAAAAATAGATTTTTGTCTGAAAACTAAAAAGATAATTTTAAAAAGAAGGCAAAGAACTTGGAGGAACTCTCCATGGAGGAAACCCCATTGATCAGAAATTTCTGAAGCACAGATGGCTAATTGCTCTCAAAGATTCTTCTCTTTGCAAAACAAAACATCTGAGTCTAACATGCAGCCAGAGCTCAACAAAGGCTAGCGGACAGGACAGGAGAAGACCACCATGCCTCCAGGAGAGACTCCTGAGGGTGTGAAAGATAATAACCATCTTCAGCATTGGACAGAGATCAGGTCTCACTCCAGAGAGGAATCTGGAGCACAGGAAACAGCCTGGACATTTGAAATTAGGCGTTTTGTTGTTGTTGTATTTGTTTTTCTGTTCCATTTTGCCTAAGAGCCTTTTTCCCTGGGTTCCAGTTTAATCACTTCTGCATACTAGTCGCACACATCCTAGGATATGAGAAGAGGAGCAAGGGCAGGGCCTGTATCTTTCTGATTCAATGACGTGCTTTTCTTCCAAACTTGATCTGACTTGACTAATACAGGTTAACAGTTTGGGAATCCATCACTCAAAAGGATAATCTACATCTCCCCTGTCCAAACTAAAAAAATCTTTACAAATCTAAAGTGACTGCGAGAGAAGAGGCTAAAGCATATCACCCTGCACCTGACCAAATCACTGTTGTCTAGGCCTACAGGTCACTTCCCCTTTCCTAGTTTATTCTCACTAGACACTGGGAATAGGGTTACCAGGTCTAGCAAATGAAATTACAGGATCCTCGGTTAAAGGTGACTTGCAGATAAACAACAAGTAATATTTTAGTGTTGGGTTCCACATACTGTCAGAACAAGAAGCAATTCAAAAGAAATCAAAACAAGAAAATTTAAAATTATTTTAAATTTCCTTGATTTCTATAGAAAAGTTGGAAGATAAAGGTGAGAAACGCCATCAAAAAGTAGAATGACCCCGTTTGAGGGAAGCATCCAGGAGGCAGTGTGGAGAAGGGGTTTAAAGACCTGAATTTGTGCCGCTAGGCTTGTACGATCTACTGTTTGGCCCTGGATTGTGGACATGAGCTGCAGCCACCAGCCAGGCTTCCTGCCTGTGACTCATGGACGGTCAAGAGCCAGAGATTTTAACTGGTCTTGTTATTTCTCCTGGCACAGGCTGGTCAAGGACCAATGGCTGAGAGCAACCAAGAACAGGGTTCAGTCATGAATGGGTTTTTGCAACAATTGCAACTAGGCCATCAGTCACTGGTTTCCTAGGGCAGCCCCTCCATGTGAATTGCTTACTGCACAGGCTCACCCTTCCAGGTCCTGCAACCCAAAGCTCTGGACACAGAGCCCAGCAGTATTCAATGGTCGTGTAAAAAGCACAATAAAATTTGAAATGCGTGCCATGCAGAAAAAAAAGAAAAAGAAGTGAGAAGAGACTATGGGATGAATCTAGGAGGTCCACCATCAAAATAGAATGAATTCCAAAAACAAAGAACAGAGGAAAGGACATTTATAAAAGAAATAATTCAAGATTTTTTTCCAGAACTAAATGACATGACCAAATGGCCACCACAATAAATGAACAAGCCCTACTTGTTTCCATCATGAAACTCAAATCACTTGGACAAAATCCTAAAAGCTTCAAACAGAAAAGGAAAAAAAATTTACAAACACAGGAACTAGTATCAGAATGGCTGGCTGTGCTGGCTGCCAGAGAACAATGGAGAAAATGTCCTTAAAATTCTGGAAGAAAAATATTTTTCAGTTGGCCAAATCATCATATAAGTGTAAAAGTAGAATAAAAACATTTTCGACATTTCAGACACCAAAATGAGGAACAAATCTAGAAAAGGGGTTAAACAAGATGAATAAATCCTAGAGATCTGCTATACAACCTTGTACCTACAGTCAACAATACTGTGCTGTGGTTCATTTAAAACTTTTTCAAGAGCATGGATCTTAGGTTTAGTGTACTTACCACAATAAAATAATTTTTAAAAAATAAGAAATGTTGTATATTCCAAAAGTTGAGAGAGAGGGTTGGGGAGTGGGGGAAAACGACACATGAACCAGGGACTCAAACATTGGAGAGAAAGAAGGGAATCCACACAGAATGATGGGAAAGGAAACCCCAGCACCGCAGCTGCTGAGCAAGCCAGGCAGCAAGTGGTGTGTATGGAGCACAAGAAGGTGAGCGCCTTGGGACAGAGCGCTCCAGTGGCATAACCATGCCCAGGGCGGGGAGCTACTGACAGGTATATGATGGATCTCATGAAGCCATTAGATACGTTTGAAGACGGTTTTACAGAAAACAAAAGCAAGAAAAATAGTATGCTTATAAATAAAATTTACATATTTATATTAATCTTTATTGGTTTAACTTTTAAAAGGGTAACTGTTGAGAAGGTGGTGGGAAGAAAAAAATGTGTGGTAACAATGATTTAAAAGTGCTAAATTGTAATCTATTAGGTGTAGCTTGATTGGAAAATATAAAAATTGAAAAAGGAAGAAGTGACAATATAAATATTTTACATGGACATGTATAGGCAAATATGAGAAGACATAAAAATGAAAAGTGGCTGCTTCTGAGGAATACACTCAAGGACTGAAAAATGAGGAGCTGCTAATATTGTTTTTTTCTATTCACTCTATTTGATCTTTAAGTGTGTTCAGGCATTGCTTTGATTTAAAAAAAAACAACACTGTATTTTAAAAAAAAGAGAGAGAGAATGGGATCTGCAGAGGGTCCCTCTGCTCCCAGGCTTCGGCTGAGCACTTATCAGCACATGCTGCCTGAGAAATGAGACTGGGGAAAGAGCCATGCAACAGAAGCAGGCAGAATAATTTTTGGAAATCACATAGGGTCAGGAATAGTTGGTGTTACTACTAGCTTGAGTAAAAAAAAAAAAACTTGTAAACACGGGGCACTAAATATTCAGAAGGATACTATCAAAGCAGTGAAGAAAACTTAGTTCTAAACTGAAGGATGTTTTGGTCTTCTATATAGTTTAAAGGGAAGGCTTGAAAAGTTCAAACTGTTTCCAAGTAACTTAATTTTGTCCCAAAGCAAAGCTCAAGGATATTAAATAAAATACAGTTAGCATCCAATAATTTACAATGTCTGGTATCCAATGAAAAGTACCAGGCATACAAACAAGCAAGGAAATATGACTCATAATGAGAAAGAAAACCAATCAATTAGAATGACCCAGATATGACAAAGATGATATAATTCCAGTCAAAAACATGAAAACAATTATTATAACCATATTTTACATGTTCAAAAAGGTAGAGGAAAACATTATCATATTAAGTAGAGGTATTGATGGTATAAAGAAAACCCAAATTAGATTAATGAAAATGAAAAATACAATGTTTAAGAACAAAAATACACTGCATGGGATTAACAGCAGATTAGACAGGGATGAAGAAATATTAGTGATATATCAGCAACAGAAAGTATCCTATATAATAAAGAGCTAATATGCTAATTAGATTGAACAACAGAATGACCGTCCGGAAAACCTTCTGGACAAAGCCAGGGCTGCAAGGGCCAAGCTCCTTGCACAAATTTCATGCATTGGGCCTCTAGTCCAAAATAACTGGAAAAAAAAAGAAAACTGAAAAAAGAACAAACAAATGAACAAAAAGGGGGAGGGGGAAGTGGGCTGAAAGAGATTAATGGGGGGAAAAAAGAGGAACTATGTAATACTTTCAACAATAAAGATTTTTTTTTTTTAAAAAAAAAAACCTCAAGCAAGAGAACTGTGAAGAAAACTATAAGGTTATCATAATTATCATAATCAAATAGCTTAAAACCAGTGATAATGAAACAAAAATACACTGCATGGGATTAACAGCAGATTAGACAGGGATGAAGAAATATTAGTGATATATCAGCAACAGAAAGTATCCTATATAATAAAGAGCTAATATGCTAATTAGATTGAACAACAGAATGACCGTCCGGAAAACCTTCTGGACAAAGCCAGGGCTGCAAGGGCCAAGCTCCTTGCACAAATTTCATGCATTGGGCCTCTAGTCCAAAATAACTGGAAAAAAAAAGAAAACTGAAAAAAGAACAAACAAATGAACAAAAAAGAAAGAATCATTGAACTTTGGGGCAATTTCAGGCAAATATATGTAATAAATTCCCTAAAGAAGAAAAAGAGGGAATGAGGAAAATGATTTGAAGTAATAATGGTAATTTTCTTCAAAGTTTATTTAAACAATAAATCCACAGATCTAAGAAGCTAGACAAACCTCAAGCAAGACTGTTGAACCTCAGAGGAAAGGCAGGGGAGATGAAATAAGTGGGTGGGTGGGAAGAGACCAACCAAGGAACTTGTATGCATATATGCACAACTGACGGACACAGACAATGGGGTGGTGAGAGCCTGGGCGGGGGAGGGTGAAGTGGGCTGAAAGAGATTAATGGGGGGAAAAAAGAGGAACTATGTAATACTTTCAACAATAAAGATTTTTTTTTTTTAAAAAAAAAAACCTCAAGCAAGAGAACTGTGAAGAAAACTATAAGGTTATCATAATTATCATAATCAAATAGCTTAAAACCAGTGATAATGAAAACAATCTTAAAAGCAGCCAGAGAAAAGAAGTAGTAATACAAAGAGCAACAAATAAGAATGGTAGCAGATTTCTGGGTGGAAACTAGACAGAAGCTAGACAGAAGACAGTGCAGCAATATTTTTAAACTGCTAAAAGAAAAATCTTAATGTCCAGTAAAAGTATCAAAGTTAACGCAAAATCAGATATCTAAAAACTGTAACAATTCATCAGCAGCAAACCTTCATTATAAGAAATTTTAAAATAAGTTCTTCAAGCAGAAGGGAAAATGGATACCAGAAGGAAATCTAGATCTATACAAAAAAAGTGAGAAGCAGCAGAAATGGTAAATACTGGTAAGTGGTTAAATAAAAATAAATAAATTCCTATTTAAATCTCTTTTAAAAAGAGAAAGCAAAAATAATAGCAATGTATTGGGGGTGGGAGTGGGGGCTGTACCATATGTAGAAATAAAATGTATGACAAAAATAGAATACAGGCCAAGAGGCCTTCCACTTGAAAGAAGACTGTGATAAGCTAAAGATGTGCAGTTGACCCTTGGACAACATGGGTTTGAACTGCACAGGTCCACTTATACAACGATATTTTTCAATAAATATCTGTACTGTTTTGCATTTGTAGTTGGGAGTCTGCAGAAGCAGAGGACCAACTATATGCATGCATTAATCTTCACCATTTTAAATAGAGGACATGAGCATCCATGGATTTTGGTATCCACAGGGGTCCTGGAACCAATCCCCCACATATATCACGGGACAAATAAGTTTTGTGAAGTCAAAAGCTGTATGTGATTTTTGACCACAGGAGGGTTGGTGCCCCTAAACCCCTTTTTTGTTCAAGGGTCAATTGTACACTACAAACTCTAAAACAATTGAAATGACAGTATAAAGAGCTATAGCTAATAAATCAATAAGGAGAGAAAACAGAATCATAAGAAAATATACAATCTAAAGAAGGTAGAATTAGAGGGAAAGAAGAATACAAACAGAACAAAAAACAACTATCAATACTCACAGTAAATGTAAATATTCTCAATTAAGCACCATAATTAAAAGGTAAAAATTGTCAGGTTGGATAAAAAAAGCAAGACCCAACTATATACTGCTTATAAAAAATACTAGAGGCCCGGCCCACGAAATTTGTGCACGAGGGGTGGGGGTGGGGGGATTCCCTCAGCCCAGCCTGCACCCTCTCCAATTGGGGACCCCTTGGGGGATGTCCAACTGCTGGTTTAGGTCCAATCCCTCTGGGCCTAAACCTAAACTGGCATTCAGATATCCCTCTCTCAATCTGGGACTGCTGGCTCCTAACCTCTTGCCTGCCTCCCTACCTGATCACCCCTAACTGCCTCTGCCTTGGGCCCCCCACCCGCTGTGGCAGCTGCCTCTGCCTCATCCCCCGTGCTGCGGCTTCGTCTGGAAGGTCGTCCTGAAGGACATTCGGAAGGTTGTTCTCCTGTCTGGTCTAATTAGCATATTACACTTTTATTATTATAGATAGGCTCCTGCCTCTGCCTCTGCCTGCCGGCCTGATCACCCCTTACTGCTCTCTCCTGCCGGCCTGGTTACCTCCAACTGCCCTCTCCTGCTGGCCTGATCACCCCTAACTGCCCTCCCCCCGGCCCCCACCACTGTGGCTTTGTCCAGAAGGACGTTCGGAAGACATCCTGTCTATCCTGTCTAATTAGCATATTACCCTTTTATTAGTATAGATAATATTCTATTTTCACATGTTATCTTTACAATTTTCCTTATTGTCTTATAATTTGCATAACTAACATGTATAAACTTTTTAATTTTTAATATTTAGTTTCAGTTAATCCTCACCTGAAGATATTTTTCTATTGATTTTTAGAGGGCGTGGAAGGGATGGTGAGAGACAGAGAAACATTGAGAGAGAGAGAGACACATCAAGTGGTTGCCTCCCACACGGCCCCAACCAGGACATAGGATTGAGCCTGCAACCAAGGTATAGGTCCTTGACCAGAATCAAACCCAGGACCCTTCAGTCTGAGGGCTGATACTCCCACTGAGCCAAACCAGCTAGGACATAAAAGCTTTTTAATGAAATATTTCAAAAGTATATTTAAAAAAATAAGTATAGCCGTAGCCAGTTTGGCTCAGTGGATGGAGCATCGGCCTTCCGGC
>NW_006285041.1:743311-745875 GCF_000327345.1 Myotis davidii
CCTAGGCAGCCATTGGCTCCCCACAGCACCCAGATTTGGTTCTAATTGGTCAGTTTCTATGCCAGTCAGTGTCAAAAGTTCCGCCTCCTAGGCAGCCATTGGCTCCCCACAGCACCCAGATTTTGTTCTGATTTGTCAGTTTCTATGCCAGTCAGCATCAAAAGCTCTGCCTCTTAGGCAGCCATTGGTTCTTCACAGCACCCACATTTGGTTCTGATTGGTTGGTTCCTATGCCAGTCAGCATCTCCGGGCCTATCTCCAGGCCTGATCAGAGAGGCAGAGCTGAACCACAGTCCCCAGCGGAGGCAGGGAGATAAAGAAAGTCCCGGCTACTGGTGAAGCCCGGAAAGAAAGAGGGAGAGAAAGAGAGTGCCCACAACCAAGGTACATGCCCTTGACCGGAATCAAACCTGGGGGGACCTTTCAGCTCGCAGGCCATGCTCTATCCACTGAGCCAAACCGGTTAGGGTGAGCCTTATTTATTTATGTAAAAACGGTCTCAGGTTTAACTCTCATAGTACCGGCTGCCTGTACAGAAGGAAGGGGCTTTATTGCTGTGGCTGAGCCCCAGGCAGTTCAGTGTTGGGTCACCACAGCAACCCAGCGCACATACTGAAGGACTTCCGGGTTGGTCAGCCTTCGGTCGTGATCGGTCGTTACAACCCTGGGCTTTTATATATTAGGATACTTTAAATATGAAGGTACACATTCCATTTTATCCATCATAAAACACTGAAGTGGCTATATTAATCAAATGAAATGGATTTCAGGCCAAAAATCATTTCAGATCTAATGGAGGCACAGAACTATCAGAAAACAAAAGAGAAAATGGCTATAGGAAATCCTCATACATCAATAATTACCCTAAATGTAAATGGTCTGATTCACCAGTAAAGAGGCACAGAGTAGCAGAGTGGATCAAAAACAAAACCCAACCATATGCTGCCTATATCTAAGACACATCTAAGCAGCAAAGACAAAGGTAGACTCAAAGTAACAGGGTGAAAAATGATTCTCCGAGTAAATAACACCCACAAAAAAGCAAGTGTAGCCTTAGCTGGTTTGGCTCAGTAAATAGAGTGTTGGCCTGCGGACTGAAGAGTCATGGGTTCGATTCCAGTCAAGGGCACAAGCCTGGGCTGTGGGCTCCATCCCCCTAAGGTGTGTGCAGGAGGCAGCTGATTAATGATGCTTTCTCTCATCATTGATATTTCTCTCTCTCTCTCGCCCGCTCTCCCTTCTTCTCTGAAATCAATAAAAACATATTTTTTTTAAAAAGCAGGTGTAGCCATACTTATATCTGACAAAATACACTTCCAGATAACAAAGATAACAAGAGACAAAGATAGACACTTTTTAACGATAAAGTTAACATTACATCAAGAAAACATAACACTTCTTAATAGATATGCACCCAACCAGGGAACACCAAAATGTATTAAACAGCTACTCACAGAACTAAAAGGAGAAACAGATCAAAACATAATCATAATTGGGGAACTTAATACTCCATTGACAGCTCTAGATAGGTCAACCACACAAAAAATCAATAAAGAAATATCAGCCTTATATGAAACACTAAATGAAATGGACATAATTGACATTTACAGAACACCACATCCCAGAACATCAGATTATACATTCTTCTCCAGAGCACATGGAACATTCTCATGGATAGACCATATGTTGGGTCACAGAACTAGCATCAACAAAATAAAAAAAAAAAATTGAAATTATACCTAGCATATTTTCTGACCACAATGCTTTGAAATTAGCAATCAACTGCAAAAAGGAAGTAAAAAAATCCACAAATGTGGAAATTAAACAACATATTACTAAAAAATGACTGGGTCAAAGAAGAAATAAAAGATGAGATAAAAAGATTATATAGAGACAAATGAAAATGATAACACAACATATCAAAACCCCTGGAATGCAGCAAACGCAGTAATAAGAGGGAAGCTCATATCATTAGAGGACTATCTCAAGAAACAAAAGAAATCCCAAGTAAACAACCTAACATCATACCTTAAAGTACTAGAAGAAGAAGAACAAAAGCAACCCAAAGTGAGCAGAAGAAAGGAACTAATAATATTAGAGCAGAATTAAATGAGAACAAAATGACTATACAAAAATCAGTAAAACAAAGAGCTGGCTCTTTGAAAAGATTAATAAAATTGGCAAACCCCTGGCTAGACTCACTAAGGAAAAAAAAAGACCCATTTAAACAAAATCAAAAATGAGAAAGGAGAAATCACCACAGACATCACAGATATACAAAGGATCATATTAGAATATTATGAAAGATTTTATGCTACCAAATTCAATAACCTAGAAGAAATGGATAAGTTCCTAGAAATATATAACCTTCCTAGACTAAATCATGAAGAATTGGAAAATCTATAAAGACCAATCAGCAGTGAGGAAATTGAAACAATCATCAAAAAACTCCACCACCACCCCCCCCTCCCCCCACCGCAAGAAAAAGTCCAGGACCAGATGGTTTCACCAGTGAATTTTACCAAACGTTCAAAGAAGAATTAAAACCTATCCTTTTCAAACAC
>NW_006285041.1:747346-755057 GCF_000327345.1 Myotis davidii
TTATATGAAACACTAAATGAAATGGAAATAATTGACATTTACAGAACACCACATCCCAGAACATCAGATTATACATTCTTCTCCAGAGCACATGGAACATTCTCATGGATAGACCATATGTTGGGTCACAGAACTAGCATCAACAAAATAAAAAAAAAAAATTGAAATTATACCTAGCATATTTTCTGACCACAATGCTTTGAAATTAGCAATCAACTGCAAAAAGGAAGTAAAAAAATCCACAAATATGTGGAGATTAAAGAACATATTACTAAAAAATGACTGGGTCAAAGAAGAAATAAAAGATGAGATAAAAAGATTATATAGAGACAAATGAAAATGATAACACAACATATCAAAACCCCTGGAATGCAGCAAACGCAGTAATAAGAGGGAAGCTCATATCATTAGAGGACTATCTCAAGAAACAAAAGAAATCCCAAGTAAACAACCTAACATCATACCTTAAAGTACTAGAAGAAGAAGAACAAAAGCAACCCAAAGTGAGCAGAAGAAAGGAACTAATAATATTAGAGCAGAATTAAATGAGAACAAAATGACTATACAAAAATCAGTAAAACAAAGAGCTGGCTCTTTGAAAAGATTAATAAAATTGGCAAACCCCTGGCTAGACTCACTAAGGAAAAAAAAAGACCCATTTAAACAAAATCAAAAATGAGAAAGGAGAAATCACCACAGACATCACAGATATACAAAGGATCATATTAGAATATTATGAAAGATTTTATGCTACCAAATTCAATAACCTAGAAGAAATGGATAAGTTCCTAGAAATATATAACCTTCCTAGACTAAATCATGAAGAATTGGAAAATCTATAAAGACCAATCAGCAGTGAGGAAATTGAAACAATCATCAAAAAACTCCACCACCACCCCCACCTCCCCCCACCGCAAGAAAAAGTCCAGGACCAGATGGTTTCACCAGTGAATTTTACCAAACGTTCAAAGAAGAATTAAAACCTATCCTTTTCAAACTCTTCCAAAAAAATTGAAGAAGAGGCAATACTTCCTATCACATTCTATGAGGCCAATATAACCCTGATACCAAAACCGGCAAAGATAACACAAAAAAAGAAAACTACAGACCAATATTGCTGATGAATAGAGGCAAAAATCCTAAACAAAATACTAGCAAATCAAATACAACAGTACATCCAAAAAATAATAAATCACGATCAAGTGGGATTCATTCCGGGGCACAAGGATGGTTCAACACATGCAAATAAATCAATGTAATACACCACATTAACAAAAGAAAGTATAAAAAGCATATGATTTTATAAATAGGTGCAGAAAAAGCATTTGATAAGACACATTCATTTATTATTAAAACACTCAATAAAATAGGAATAGAAGAAAAGTACCTCAACATTATAAAGGCCATATATGATAAAATTCAATGGCAAAAAACTGAAAGCTTTTCCCCTAAGATCAGGAACAAGACAGGGATGTCCACTCTCAGCACTCTTATTCAACATAGTGCTGAAAGTCCTAGCCAGAGCAATAAGGCAAGAGAAAGAAATAAAAGGCATCCAAATAGGGAAGGAAGTAAAACTGCCACTTTTTGCAGATAACCTGATCCTGTATATAGAAAACCCTAAAGACTCTACCAAAAAAACTATTAGAATAAATATATAAGTTGCAGGATACAAAATCAATCTGCAAAAACCCATTGCCTTCCAATATACTAACAAAACTTCAAAAAAGAAATGGGGGAAAAAAACAACTTCTTTTGCAGTATCAAACAAAAGAATAAAATACCTAGGAATACACTTAACAGAGAATGTGAAAAACCTATATACTAAAAATTAGAAAGCATTATTAAAAGAGTTTGAAAAAGATACAACAAATGGAAAAATATCCCGTATTCATGGATTGGAAGAATCAACATAGTTAAAATGGCCTTATACCCAAAGCAATATACAGATTTAATGCAATCCCCATCAAAATCCCAGTGTCATTTTTTAAAGAAATAGAACAAGAAATCTTCAGATTTGTATGGAAACCAAAAGACCCTGAATAACTAAAGCAATCCTGAGTTAAAAGAATGAAGTCTCACACTACCTGACTTCAAATTATACTACAGAGCTAATGATAATCAAAACAACATGGTACTGGCAGAGAAACAGCCACACAGATCAATGGAACAGAATAGAGTGCCCAGCTATAAAACCACACTGTAGAGGAACTGATAGTTTTTGACAAAGCAGCCAGAAATGCATACTGAAGTAAAGATAGTCTCTTCAATAAATGGTGCTAGGAAAACTGGAAAGCTATATGCAAACGAATAAAACTGGATTACAGTTTATCCCCATGTACAAAAATTAATTCAAAATGTAGTCAAAGACCTAAATATAAGACCCAAAATAATAAGTTATATAGAAGAAAATATAGGTACCAAACTATGGACTTGGGTCATAGAGAACATTTTATGAACTTGATCCCAAAGGCAAGGGAAGTAAAAGGCAAAAATAAATGAATAGGACTATGTCAAACTAAAAAGCTCCTTTCTGCACAGCAAAAGAAACAGACAACAAAACAAACAAAAGATGTTCAACCTCACTGGCAACTAGGAAAATGCAAATCAAAACTACAATGAGATACCACCTTACACCAGTTAGAGTGGCCATTATCAACAAGACAAGCAATAACAAGTGTTGGAGAGGTTGTGGAAAAAAGGGGAGCCCTCATTCATTGCTGGTAGGAATGTAGACTAGTACAACCACTATGGAAAGCAGTCTAGCCCAAACAGTGTGGCTTAGTGATTGAGCAACAACCTATGAACCAATCATGGTTCGATTCCTGGTCAGGGTACATGCCCAGGTTGTGGGCTCAATCCCCATGCAGGAGGCAGTCAATCAATGATATTCTCTCATTATTGATGTTTCTATCTCTCTATACTTCTTTCTTTGAAATCAATAAAAAATGTATTAATAAAAAAAAAGAAAGAAAGAAAGCAGTCTGGCAAGTCCTCAAAATATTAAGACTAGAGCTACCATATGACCCAGCAATCCCACTCCTGGGTATGTACCCCAAAAAACTCAAAATCATGTATTTGCAGAGATGTATGCACCCCTATGTTCACTGCAGCATTATTCATGACATAGAAACAACCAAATTGTCCCACGACAGAGGACTAGATAAAGAAGATGTGGTACACATACCCAATGAAATACTACTCAGCCATAAGAAAGGATGAAATAGCACCATTTGCAACAGCATGGATGGGCCTTGAGAACATTATGCTAAGTGAAATAAGTCAAACAGAAAAAGCTAAGAACCATATGACTTCACTCATATGTGGGATATACAACTGAAACTTATGAACACAAACAGTAGTGTGCTGGTTGCCAGAGGGAAGGGGGTGGGGAAAGAATAGGTTAATATAATGTAACAGGAGAAGATTTAACTTTTGGGTGGTGGGCACATGGTGTAATATACAGATCTTGCAGCATAGAAACCCACACATGAAACTTATATGCTCATGTTGAACAATGTCACCTAATCAATTTAAATAATAACATTTAAAAATACAATTAACATACAACATACCAAATTTATTTCAATAAATTTAACTACTTAAGACAAAATGGACAAATTCCTAGAAAAACACAAACTGTCAAAACTCATTCAGGGAGAAATAAATAACATAAACAGTTCTATATTTTAAAATTTAATTTGTAGTTTAAAATCTTACTACACAGCCCTTGCTAGTGTGATTTAATAGTTAGAGCATTGGCCCATCCATCAAAGGGTCCTAGGTTCACCTGGTTGGAGCAACCAATTGTGGTGTCCCTCTCACATTGATGTTTCTCTCTCTCTCTTTCTTCCTCTCTCTTCTTCCCTTCTATTCTCCCTAAAAATCAATGGAAAAAATATCCTTCAAGCGCTGTTTTTGCCTGGTTTTCTCTAAAGCTGAGATGGCACTCCCTCTCAGAACAGTGTAGGGTTGCTATTAATCACCTGGCACCTTATGAGCTGCACATCAGTGATGCTTATTTATCTACTAGAGGCCCAGGGCATGAATTTGTGCATATTGAAAGGAAATTAATTAGAATATTTTAATATCGGTATTCACCCTTTATAATAGAAGTGTCAACCAAATTCACGATCTACAATGAGAGATCGAAACACATGCATGCGACTGGCACCAGCAAGAGCTTTATATATACTGTGCATCCGAGAGTCAACTTAGCCTTTTATAGATATAGCCATAAAGTTTATTTATAGGTATAGAATAAACTTGCTTAATTAGACCTGCTTTTTGATTTAGCTAAACTTCTCCCAGCCCAGTGAAGCACCCCAACTTCTCTTTCAGGTAATTGTCAGCAACACAGCAGTAAATATAAACATGAAGCAGATTATTATTGTAGATCACGCAGGGAAAACAAAGGGTAAAATATTTAATTGCAGCAGTGTTTGACTATATTCTGTGCAGTGAGAAAACATGTAGTCATTTTCAAGGTTCAACATTTTTTACTTCTTTTCTGTCGGGTCAAGTTTCTAAGCTTTCTAAATCTCTGTTTTCTGGCTAATGAAAAGAAACTGGCCTGTTATTATATTGAAGGCCCAGAAGAACCTCATTTTGCCACACTCTGAAAATCAAACTGAGGTGAAGAGGGAACATGGAAAGCAATTCATAAGATAGCTACGAAAATGTGAGAGTAAAATCTGCCTTCTGGTGATTAAGAGGCCTGAGATAGGTAACAAGCTCTCAAGTCTGTTCTGGAATTAAAAACTGAAATAAAAAACATTATGAAAGAAAAGAAAAAAACTTTATCAGACGACAGCCCTGATAAACAGATATAAAAATTCTTAACAAAATTTCAGCAAATTGAACTAGCCAAGCTCCTGCTAGACGTGAAGACCATAGCTTCTGCCAACAATGACACTAATGTCTTATGCTTCTTGGTAAAGTACCTGGATGAACAGAAGAGTAACACAAACTACTAATTCCAAAGGAATGCTCATATGCTAAAAAGAATCACTACCTTTAAGCAATAGGATTCAAATGGCTTACACTCTTTTTGTCTTTGGGAAAATAAGCTCCTCAAAGCCAAATTTCCTCATAAATTATCACTTGTGTTTAATAGCAGTGGATTATGAAAATCAGGAGCCATGGGTAAAAGAGGAATCACAGATTTAGAAGCCAAATTATATTCTATTTAAGACTCTAAGTAAAGCCATGAAAAATCATCCTGCTTATGATACGCTATTTTGAGAACCTCATGCAAGTCTCCTACCAAAAATGGACACTATTTTTATTTTACTTATGCATAGCTGTAGAAAACAGATGGTTCAAACTCTTCTTTTACTTTTTAAAAGTAACTCATTAATTTAAGCTAATTTTTCAAGTTAAATTCCAGAAGATAACAAGAATAAGCAGTATAGAAAGAAGTGCCAGTGGGAACTAATTTAACCACTATTCTATGCACACAGACCACCTAGGTCCTAGGGCCATTAGAGTCAGATCCTTTAGAGATCCTAAAACAATAGGTTGAAATTCAACTGAACAGTGTTTTATGTATGAAGGTGAAGATAAATTCTAGAGCTACAGCTACTGGAATTTCTAGGGCATTACAGACTTAGGCAAGCATTAATAAAATGGAAAAAATAACTGTGCCAGGGACATAGTGAGTACTTAATAAATACCTTCTGCTTTGATCAAGGGACACATTTCCATTTTATGGTCTCTCTGGACTCGTTTGGCAACTTTAATGGGGCCTGAGGATTTCTTTAATTGTTCTATTCAGAATTTTAGACCTGAAATGGACCTTGGAGATCAGCTAGTTCTAACTTCCTTATGCTGTAGGTTTAGAAATGGAAGATCAAAGACCTTATGTGTTTTGTTCAGAATTTATCTGAGTAATTGTATGTGGGGCCTAGAACCAACTTCTGATTCAATCTACTGTCCTCTAGACTGGCAGACCAGGAATTCCAGATCCACATATGTAGATCTACACTAAGAAATATTAGAGCTGGAAGAGCAAAGAGATGGTAGAGTGGAGAGCCCTCCTGCTAATCTCAATGGAATCTTGGCAATCTTCCAACGCTGCCCATTTTACAGGTGAAGAAACCAGGCCGTGCGTCGGTGTGTGAACCAGGCAGCCTGCGTACTGGGTTTCTAGGCTTTGTCCTGAGTATGGATGTTGAGCTCTTGGTGAAAGCCAGCACTCCTGAGCTTCGTATTATTAGATTATGATGCTGGAGAGGTGGACGGGCACTCAGATCAGTCCCAGTACCAGTGAGTCCCACAGTCACTGGGAAGAGGTCGTATCACTGGGAGGCTCGCCAGAGACACACAGACACAGGCTGCTGCCAGATGTGTTTGTGAACATGCCTAAGACTGATTTTCAAACTTTCATAAGCCCTGGTAGTTACTTGGAGAGCTCTTGAGAGCTGTAAGGGCCACATGGAATCCAAGTGGACCAGAGAGAATGAAGCTCACTCCTAAAGAAGGAAAGCAGGTTGCCTTTCCAAGGCTTGTGGCCATTAACGAGGAGAAAATGGCCTTATCAGAATACCACTCTGAGAACCTCTGAGGCTTTCCAGTTCAGGCCTGACGGGTCTTTGTTTTTAGTAAATCAGCTGGGATCTCCTACCAGCTCTCCTCCAGAATAGAATTTTGACATTACTATATTCTCCGTTATTCATAGGCAAGAGCACCAAGACAACATAATGAAAACAATAAAGTACTCAGTGGGCTACTAAGGTCAATGGAGTGGGAAATATAAATTTACAATGATCACTTAGGATCACTTTTTAGTATTTAAACTTGCTGCTAACCACTATAAAATGGTCACTATAATAATATATCTTGGCTAGCAGGATATAAACTAGAATAAACAGTTTTCTATGCATTAGCTCTTCAGGCATTTCTTCCTTAACTTATTCATATTTATTTAACACTAACAACCCATATTTATTTAAGTTTTACACTAAAATTATCAAGACAAATAAGACACAGTCCCTGCTTTCAATGACCCAGGGGTAACTGTGGATGCGGAGAGAAAGACATGTGGTGTCTGGTATCAGCTTGGTATATATAAAGGATGATGGTTAGCAGAAAAGAAGCCAAGGGATATTTCCAAGCAGAAGACTCTCCCTATGGGCCCTAAAAAATAAGCGGAACTGTCCAGTTGGACCACAAGGTACAAAGAGAATGAGAACACTCCACGAAAAGGACATGAAGCAACAGGATGAGTTTGGATACCTATCAGCTGTTGAGTGTGGCTAGAAAGTAGGAAGTTGGGGATTAGCACTGGGAAGTACAAAGAGAAGCAATAAAAAGAAAAATGGCTGAGGAAGCCAAGGTTCCCCGCCTGCCACTGCTGGCCTCCGAGCTGCACTCTAAGAAACAATGTTGCAGTTATAGAAGCTAAACAATCCCCAGAAACCTGCTTTCAGCCAGCCGGGCATCCGAGCAGGAGCTGCAACAGTGTTTCAATTATAGAAGCCAAACAAACTGAGATCTCAGAGAGGTGTCAGTGAGAAGGCTTAATTCCTATCATCTATTACCCCAAGTTAAGATAATTCTGCACAAATTACATAAAACTTGTACTTGTATACCTCAAATACATATTATGAGTAAAAAACAGAGTTAATTATAAACAACTTTGATTACCTTTGATAAATTGGGGGCATGGAGGGGGACCAATTAGGTTATATTAAGAGATTTTTTAAAAAAT
>NW_006285041.1:755145-764945 GCF_000327345.1 Myotis davidii
CCCAAGAAAAGCCAGTCACTATGAGGTATCATAGAATCATGCAATATATGATCCAAGAGCTCTCCCTTGCTTTGCTATCTTGGTATTCCAGCATGCTCTTGGAGAATTTTTCCTGAGACCAGCATTATGATACATGCATGCATTTAAAAAGCACTGCTGGGCATTTAATAGTAATATAGCAATAGGTATTACATACCACCTTATATTCTCTTATTTCATCAAAGATTATTTTTGGAGTGCTTTTCACCTTCCAATAAAAACTCAAATCTTGCCCTGGTCAGTGTGGTTCAGTTGGCTGAGTGTTGTCCCATGCACCAAAAGGTCGCTGGTTCAATTCCAGGTCAGAAATGCTGGATTCCCAGTAGGGGTGTGCAGAAGGCAGCTGGTCAATGTTTCTCCCTCTCCCTTCCTCTCTCTCAAAAAATCAATAAAAACTTATTTAAATTTTTTTTAAACTAACATATTTTTCTGTCTGAAAGTTTAACCAAGAGATATCCTTCTATAGCAGGGGTGGGCAAACTTTTTGACTCGAGGGCCACATGGGTTCTTAAACTGGACCGGAGGGCCTGGGTTCTTAAACTGGACCGGAGGGCGGAACAAAAGCATGGATGGAGTGTTTGTGTGAACTAATATAAATTCAAAGTAAACATCATCACATAAAAGGGTACGGTCTTCTTTTTTTTTTTAGTTTTATTCATTTCAAACGGGCCGGATCCGGCCTGCGGGCCAAGTTTGCCCACGGCTGTTCTATAGAGTTATCTGCCTCCAGAGTATAACCACTACATATGCAGTGAGAGCTCTTTCCTAAGTCTTGGTTTGTAGTTTCATGAAGCAATGAGAATTAATTTTATAAGGAATTTACTTTGTTGTACTGCAAAGCCATTTAAAGCTACTTCTGAGTAAATCTAATAGGTTGGCAACACTCATTTATCTCTGTTTCTATCTATAAACTATTAGATTGAGAATGCAGTTTTATACATACAAGGATAGAGTAAATAGGAGAGATGTCTATTTCAACAGACTGAAACTTAAGCAAGCATTAAAAAAAGTCCGGAAAATAAGTTAATATACATTGGAGAACCCAATACTTCTCAACCATATGCTTCTCAAAGTATACAGTGCAGGCAAGATGAGTCTATAAAACACAGACCCTAATCGCCACCCTAATCTTGCACAAATAAATAACTATGTAAGGGGCTAACCATTCTCTAACATAACCAATATTGGGGAAGAGGGTGTTGGGGAGGGGGGCGCGGCAGGGGCTGGAGGGAGAGGAGGAACAACCTGGGGGAAACAGAAATTATGGAGGGAAATAAAGAAACATTAAAGATCTTAAAAGATTACATAGATAAAATAACAGTACGGAGGGAAGGGAAGAACAATAAACATTCAGAAAAAAATGAAATAAAAATTCCAAAAAGAGCTCTTGGAAATTGAAAAATTTATATGAAAGCATAAGTGAAAATTCACTATAATAAATGGAAAGTTGAAAAATACCAAAGATGGGGAAAATAGGAAAGAATGTTTAGAAGGGCTAACATCTGAATGATAGAAGTTTCAGAAACAGAACAGAGAATATAGAGAAGAGGAAAGTCCCATAAAATAATTCAAGAAAATTTCCTAGAACTACAGATCATGCTTTTTTAAACCTAAAGAGCCTGTTAAGTGCAACCTGTTCTGTTATTAAAGCTTGCTTAGAAAACATACATTTGTTCCAACACAATTTTTATGGTAGAAAACAATTTGACCATAATGCTCACTTCATAGTTTACTTGTGCTCATGTCCTCAAGAAATACTAGGTGAACGCAGGAAACTACAGCCATTGAAACCAAGCCACCTAGACACACACACACACACACACCCCTCAACCATATACCAGCTACTTCATTTCAGCACTACTGTTATACTATAAGATTGTATTTTGCTATTCTTTTAGCAAATGTTAATTTTTCTATATTAAAAAGCACTCATTCTACTTTCCAAACATGTCTCATTGCTCTGGTACAGAAACACCAAGCAGTTCATCCAAAAGAAAAGTTTTCAACTATTGAGGAGAAGCAGGAAATAAGGTGTTTTGAAAGAAACAGGAGACTATGTGATATCTCCAGAACAAGAGGCATAAAAAGTCCACATTGGGAACCGTCAAAGATGACAGACGATAGTGAAAATAAAAGAAACATCTATGGCTAGAGGAACCTCAAGTGCTGTGAAGCCAATAAGAATGACTCAAAAGAAATAGAAGAAATGGAAAGATTGCTGAGTACATGGACTAAAGAGCAAATCATTTAAAAAATATCAGGGACCTTTCTCACAATCAAACAAATAGCACTATCTACACATGATGACCTTGAACGGAAACCACCAAGTCTGGCAGAAGCTGCCTCTTTCAGTGCTAGTGATGGCTGGCTTATACTTTCCCCCATCTTTGTGATTTCCCACACATTCAACTCTCAGGTGCAGATCAGAAAACTGTAACCTCCAGCAATGATACAGAAGTTAATTGAAGAAGGAGGCTATATATTGGATCAAAGTTTCTATTTTGATGAAAACAGGTATCTATTACAAATGCATGTATTTGACCTAAGTCTAAAATCTAAGCCTACTGACTGTTTTATATTATTGGGTGGACTTAGAAAACTAGGTTCTAGGGATTTCAAGGTCTACTTATATCACAATAGAGAAAGTTTGAGGATCTTTCATTTTTTACATGGGTGAGTGATTATTTATTTCTGAATAACTATTTTGTATAAGATTTGGCCCTAAGATTCTGATATCAGCAAAAATCATCTGTATTCTCTTAATAGCATTATTCTATAATGGCCTAAGAGAGGTAAGCAAAATGATGCTGACTTATCCTTTTTAATTAAAAGTTTCACTTTCAAACTACTCTTAAAAGCTTCTATAATGATATTTTAGTCAGTATTGTTATTTATCATATTAGAAAGAAATTTTTTTTCAACTATGAAAATCATCTTTACAACTTGCTCTTCTTTTTTCTAACATATAAATTATCCCAAGAACCAATTTGTGACTTCATTGTTTCAGTAAAAGAGTACCTCAAGTTTTGCTTTAATTTCTTATGTTATGATGAATTATTCAGTGATTTCTAATTTTTTTGTTTTATGTCTGGAGAGAGAACCCCCTCTTTTTTTCTTCACCTACTTATTTGATGTCCCAAACTATCTTACGGTCCTGGGAGCTTCCTTCATACAGGCTGTCTCTACTATTTTATTTATTTGTTTGTTTAAATAAATTTTATTTATTTTTGTTAAGCCTCACTTGAGGCTATTTTTCCATTGATTTTTAGAGAGAGTGGAAGGGAGGGGGAGAGACAGAGAGAAACATCAGTATCACATCAAGTGGTTGCCTCCCACATGCATCCCAACCAGGGGAGGGTATTGAACCTGTAACCTAGGTATGCCCTTGAACGGAATCAAACCTGGGACTCTTCAGTCTGCAGGCCAACGCTCTACCCACTGAGCCAAACTGGCTCGGGCCCTCTGCCATTTTAGTCTCTTCTCAAAGAAAAGTCCCTGTCAGCGTCTAGGGCTTCTCTCTCTGCGATTCCTGTGAGCAGGAAATCAATGACCTCATGCCCAGCACAAGGAAGGGAAGATATTCTAATTTCCCACTACAGCTCCCTTCCACAAATATTCACGGCACAAACATTTTGTGCCAGGCATTGTGCAAGTCACTGGGCTTCCGTGAAGAGGAAAGCAGCCTTTCCTCCAAGAAGCTGGAAGAAATTTTAAACCATGGTTTTTCTTGGCAGCAGGAAAAATGATAACGCTCCTAGTTTTATCACAGAGAACTAGAAGAGAGATACATTTTCAGATACAAATTCAGATAATTTTCTTGTTACAAATTAAAGTTCAAAGAGAAAAATAAAGGCGAAACAAAATCTCTAGACCAAATTTAACTAGGAGAACAGAATACTTATTGAACATTTATTGAACTGTGTACTAGGCTAGGTATTAAAAACTGTACATATTTCGTTTAATAGTTAACTCACCCATATTATCATCACATGTATAGACAAGTTAAGTGAGCCTTAAGCAAAATGAATTTGTCCACTGTCACACTGCTAATTAAGGACAAACCTGAAATTTGAACTCATATTTGTCTAATTAAAAAAAATTATTTTCACTACACTTAAATTATTTCTTTAGTGCCTACCTGTGCGTCCATAGTCCAGGAGTGGTGGTAGATTTACAAGCAATAATAGAGCAAAGTAATAAGAGAAAATCTTAGATATGGCAGGTGCCAAGAGAGCAAAGAAGGTGGTAACCAAGTAAAGGTGGGGAGTGGAGAGGGTAAGAAGGAGTATTTTCGATGTTGAGTGGTCAGGAAAGGTTTCACAAAGGAATTTTCTCCTAAATTTAACCTTTAAGAATAATCTTAAGATCATTAGTTACACAAGAGAAAAAAGAGAACATTTCAAAGAACATGAAGAGCATGTCCAAGACAGAGCACATTTGTGGAAAGTCCCCCAAAAGCAGGGACATTGGAGATACTTACAGAATGGTGGGGAACAAAGGCAGGAGTACTCAGAGACATTCCAAGTCCCCAAACATCTTGAAAACACTGCTAACGAATCTGAAATCTTCCCCACAACACGAGCCCCAGGCAAGCAGAATGGATGCTGGCTGTCAACAGCCCTTGGACCTAACTAGTACAACCCAGCTAATTATCAACCCTGCCTCTAGGATATGGTAGCAGCCATTGAAGGGTTTACTGCGGGGAGTGTCCTGGACTTTAGAACGGTAATTCCAGATACAGTGAGGGGGCAGAATGGAAGGAGGAAAAAGCATGGACTAGGAAGAAATCCAATTAAAGGGTCTCTGCTGCGCGCGGGGGAGTGATTTTAAAGAAAGATACATAATCAAAATATAATAATCATTTCCAGTGATTCTATCACGATAACAAATAAGTACATATTACATAGAAACCATTACATAATAAGAATAATCCAGACTGGTGACACCACATACACATACAGAAATGTTATTTCAGCAAAATAACAAGAACAATTACTATCATTTAACTAAGCACTTTCTTTTGTTCAAGTTATATAAAATCAAACATTTATTTTACATATTATTTTTAGAAAGTGCTGTGTAGTAGAAAATATGGCTCTGTAAACAATACATCACAATGAACTTACTTAATCTCTGTATGGAAAATAAGAACAGACTTCGTACAAGAAAAGTAAGTAGTAAAGATGTATTTCTAGTAAACCTTCTGAGTCCTGCTCTGTAATCATCTTACTAGTATAATAAATTGTCAAGATATACTATGGCCCACACCACTTTTTAGTTAGATGGGTCATCTACTTCAATAAATCATTTATAGGCCTGCAAATGCAATAAGCACAAGTACACCCCAAATTTCCAAATAAAAACAAATCTTGTACAATATAAAGATATATACATTTTTATATATTTATATCTATAAAAGTAGATTATTATAAGATATAAGATATTAGAAGTTATCCTATTTATCTGGGTGTTTAGAGTACTTGATATAGACTCTATTTCCACATCAAAAAAGAGGATATAAAGAATTTAGAGAGAGCCCAAAAGGGCAAAAAACAATTTTAAAAGTTATAAAACTGGAGTAGAAGAGAATAGCAAATAGGGGAAAAAACTAATACAAGTCCATTAATATGGTAAATATCTGGAAATATTTGAAAACTCTTTATCTGTGAAAAGCCAAGCTTATGTGTAACAAATATAATTTATAAAAGTTAATGTATAATTACAAATAAGATCTTAGATGCATGTCACTTATTAAGAGCTTCTGAAATTTAAAAAATATTTAAATCATGCCACTCTTTTCAATGAAAAGATTTTAACTTAATAAATTAGTCCTTGCCGAAACAGGTTTGGCTCAGTGGATAGAGTGTCGGCCTGCGGACAGAAAGGTCCCGGGTTCGATTCCGGTCAAGGGCATGTACCTGCGTTGTGGGCATATCCCCAGTAGGGGATGTGCAGGAGGCAGCTGATCAATGATTCTCTCTCATCGATGTTTCTAACTCTCTATCTCTCTCCCTTCCTCTCTGTAAAAAAATCAATAAAATATATTTTTAAAAAAATAAATAATAAATAAATAAATAAATATAGTCCTTGCTCCACTAATTCTAAAACTAAAGTTGATTACAGAAGAAAATTTTGCATGTTTCTCCAGTGTTTGATCAAAAAAACAACTTTACTTCACATAGTAACAAAAATAGATATTACCATCTGTGTATATAAGCATAAGCATAGAAAGAATAAATGGATATAAAAACTATATGTGATTTCCTAAAATTATGGAATTTCAGTTTAAAAGTCCATGGTCACAGATAAATCTTCAAATAATTTTTTCGAGTTTAGAATATAGGAAAATATAAAGTTTATTTATTTGAAGTAGTTAAAATAATCTAATATAGATATAAAATCCTAAGATATTGGCAAATTGAATTGAACAGTATATCAAAGAACAACAACAAAAATGAAGCCCACAGAAATTCTTCAAAGTATGGTAATGCCCAAACATCTATAAATCAAATTCATCTCATTTGACATAGTCAAACTTCTCACATACCTGTATTACCCTTGTCTATCCAGAATTATAGAAACAGTAGCTCTAGCTAAACTGCAGCTCAGTGACTGCTTGCATGCAACTCTAAATTAATAGTTAAGGTCGTTAACTAGCCCATGTGTAAACAACACTATGCACTTGAACTCAGAGATGTGTCAATAGGAATAAATTCAAATTAACTATTGAATTTCATTAGGAAGTTTATATAAAGAAAATAGTTCTCTCAAGATGGCCTTTCGAAAAGAAATGTCTAAATCCTTAAATGTGTGACAGTAGAGTATTTAATGAAAAACATATTTACAAATTTATATTCATTTGCTCTTAAGATATAATAAAGATATCCTAGCTAATAGAGGGAATATGCTAATTGACCCTCATGCTGTCGCAAATGGTGGTGCCCATAGCCAATAAGGAGGGAATATGCTAATTACTGCCCTGCCCTCAAAGATGGCGGCGCCCACAGCCAATAAGGAGGGAATATGCTAATTGACTGCCATGCCCTCAAATATGGTGGTGCCCACAGCACCCGGTCCCCTCAGCCCTGCCAGGGCACCTGCCTTCGGAGTCCCCCAGTCCCCTCAGCCACCCAGGGCCGGCCTAAGGCACAGGAAAGCCTTGGATGGCGGCTGCCCAGCTGACACCCAAGGCACAAACAAGCCTCAGATGGCAGCTGCCCAGCCACCCAGGGTCGGCCCGAGGAACAGGTAACCAGGGCCAGCCGAGGCTTGCACTGCTGGCAGTGGCAGCAGCAGAGGTGTAATGGGGCATCACCTTCCCCTGATCGTCAGGTCACCTCCCGCCCCTGACAGCTCCTGGACTGTGAGAGGAGGCAGGCCAGGCTGAGGGGCTCCCCCTCCAGTGCATGAATTTTCATGCACCGGGCCTCTAGTAATATAATATATCCTTAATTGCAATGCAATCCAGTAATAGTAATTGTCAAAGAACAATGCCAAAATAGTAAATCAAATCGAAGAAAGAAAAAAGAAAACAAAAATCAGTCATTTTTCATTGGTTTGCTGTACCCATAATTGAGTTACTTCACACGTATATACATAGCTTACATTTTAATATATTTAAGAATATATTGAAAAATTTAAAATGCTTAGCTGTGTATATAGAACAGTGATGGAGAACCTTTTGAGCTCGGCATGTCAGCATTTTTAAAACCCTAACTTAACTCTGGGGCTGTGTCACATATAGAAATTTTTTGATATTTGCAACCATAGTAAAAGAAAGACATATTTTTGATATTTATTTTATATATTTAAATGCCATTTAACAAAGAAAAATCAACCAAAAAAATGAGTTCACGTGTCAGTGTCATAGGTTCGCCATCACTGATATAGAAGGTACTCAATGCTTACTGAATTGAATTTTAGAGAAAATTAAGTATAACTACTATATTTTGTAATCTCATGGTTAGAAACAAAAGAAACTAGGGAGTTGTCACCAAAAAATAATAGAAACTAAGTGGCAGCCATATCGGGTTTGACTCAGTGGATAGAGCGTCGGCCTGCAGACTTAGGGGTCCCAGGTTCGATTCCAGTGAAGGGCATGTACCTTGGTTGAGGGCACATCCCCAGTACGGGGTGTGCAGGAGGCAGCTGATCAATGTTTCTCTCTCATTGATGTTTCTAACTCTCTATTCCTCTCCCTTCCTCTCTGTAAAAAATCAGTAACATATATTTTTAAAAAAAGAAACTAAATGGCATGGAAAATACTTATACATATCCTATGGTGGTGACAATTAAACATGAATGCATATATAATCTTACACATAGAGGAACAAGGAAAAAAAAAGTCCAAGTGAGTAGAAGGAAGGAAATAATATAGATCAAAGTGGAAATAAACAAAATATAGTCTAAAAACAATACAAAAGATCAATGAAACCAAGAATTGGTTCTTTGAAAGAAAAACCAAATTGATAAACTGTTAATCAGGCTCATCAATAAAAAAAAGAAAGAACCCAAATAAATAAGATCAGAAATAAAAGAGAAGTTAACAGCTGATACCACAGCAATACAAAGGATTATAAGAAAATACTACAATTACATATCAACAAATTGGACAATCTGGAAGAAATGGATAAATTTCTAGAAACATACAATCTTCCATGACTGAATCAAGAAGAAACAAAATCTCCAAAAACTGATTACTACCAATGAAATCAAATCAATAATCAAATAACTCCAAACAAGAAAAAGACCTGCACCAGATGGCCTTTTATCAAACATTCAAAAAAGGATTAATACCAATCATTTTTTAACTATTCCAAAAAAAAAAAACTCAAGAGGAGGGAATACTTCCAAGCTCATGTAATGAAGCCACCATTACCCTGATTCCAAAACCAGACAAAGACGTTACAAAAAAAGATAATTATAGGCCAATATTAATGATGAACATAGATGTAAAAATCCTCAAAAAATATTAGCAAACCGAATTCAATGATAAATTAAAAAGAGCATACACCATGATCAAGTAAGATTTATTAAGGTTGGTACAATATCTGCAAGTCAATTAATCTGATATACCATATAAACAAAATGAATGATAAAAATCACATGATCATATCAATAGATGCAGTAAAAGCATTTGATAAAATCCAGCACCCATCTATATATATAAAAGCCTAAGTGTCCGTTCAACCATCTGACCTGTAGCTATGATGTGCACTGACCACCAGAGGGCAGGCGCTCAACACAGGAACTGCCATGACGCACACTGGACATTTAAAAAGAAATGGCACCATGGACCTGGTGCCAACAAACCAACACTCAGCTTCCCCCAAGTGGGAAATAGGCCACGCCACCACCCCAGAACAACAGCCCACCAAATGGCAGCCAATGCTGCTAAGACCCCATTGTGCAAAATGAGGCCCACAGCCCAGCCCTGAAACGGTGCGGTGGGTGCTGGGTAATGACGTCACCAGCGATGCCCGCTTTTTCTCCTTAGCAACTAGCATCCTTGGAGTTTCTTCAGCCTGGAATAGAAATTTTATATAAAACTAGGGGCCCGGTGCACGAAATTCGTGCACTTGGTGGGGGTGAGGGGGACTGTCCCTCAGCCCGGCCTGACCCCTCTCACATACTGGGAGTCTTCAGGCATTGACCCCCATCAATCTCCAATCGCAGGATCGGCCCCTGCCCAGGCCTGACACCTCTGCCAGAGGCGTCAGGCCTGGGCCGGGGACCCCCAGCCCCCTCCGACTGCTGGCTCC
>NW_006285041.1:765000-765514 GCF_000327345.1 Myotis davidii
CTCCCTGCATTGTGCCTACATATGCAAATTAACCGCCATCTTGTTGGCAGTTAATTGCCAATCTTAGTTGGCAGTTAACTGTCAATCTTAGTTGGCAGTTAACTGCCAATCTTAGTTGGCAGTTAATTTGCATATAGCCCTGATTAGCCAATGAAAAGGGTATTGGTCGTACGCCAATTACCATTTTTGTCTTTTATTAGATAGGATACTTTTTTCTTAAACACAGTCTTATTACTTCTTCCCTAATAATATCTCCTTTTTTATTTCTTTTACTAAAGGCCTGGTGCACAAAAATTGGTGCGCTCGGGGGGGTCCCTCAGTCCAACCTGTGCCCTCTCGCAGTCTGGGACCCCTCACCAGATATTCACCTGTTGGCTTAGGCCTGCTCCCCAGGGGGATCCAGGCCTAGCTGCAGTCAGACATCCTTAGCACTGCTGAGGAGGCGGGAGAGGCTCCCGCCATCACAGCTGTGCTGGCAGCTGGCAGCCTGGCTTGTGGGTGGGGAGAGCTCCCT
>NW_006285041.1:765703-787657 GCF_000327345.1 Myotis davidii
GAAGGGTGAAGGGTGTCCTGGATCAGGGTGGGGGTCCCTACTGGGGTGCCTGGCCAGCCTGGGTGAGGGGCTGATGGCTGTTTTCAAGCTGGCCAAGACCCCCAGCGGGAACACTCACCCCTGAGGTGCCTGGCCAGTCTGGGTGAGTGGCTGATGGCTGTCTGCAGGCTGCCAAGCCCCCCAGAGGGGACCCTGGCCCCATGAAGGTGTGGCCAGCCTGGGTGAGGGGCTGATGGCTGATTGCAGGCTGGCCATGGCCCCCAGCCACTCAAACTCCCAGTGGAGGCTGGCTGGAAGCAGGTATCTGGGATTTATTTATCTTCTATAATTGAAACTTTGTTGCTTTTAGCAGAGGCTACAGTTGGCCAGGGCAGGCAGGAAGCTTGGCTTCCTCCATTGCCTGGGCAACCAAGCCTCCTGCTTGCTCCAGCTCCATGGCTGCTGGCCGCCATCTTGATTGGGTTAATTTACATATAGTCGCTCTGATTGGCTGGTGGGCATGGCTTGGGGAGTAGCAAAGGTTTGGTCAATTTGCATGTTTCTCTTTTATTAGATTAGATATTCCTACTATAATCATCCTAATTCAGACCCATATCATAAGACTTCCAGATTACTACCATATCACCCCACTGGTCAACCTGGTACCAATCTCCATCCATCCAGATCCAAGTAAATTCATCTTCCAGGCTAATTTTCTTCAAACTTTCTTAACTTTCATGCCTGTCACCCATTCAACTACAAGTACTTTATTGATAGGGTAAACCCCCAATCTTTGACAGAGCATTCATGGTCTGTAACCAACTACTTCTAAACAACTTCTAACTTCTTTTTAAAAATTCAACTACAATGCATTTTTAACCCAATTTCCTTAAAAAAAAAGAAGAAAGGTATCTTAAAACCACATTTAAAATGAGAAAAATATTTAAATTGTTGGCTAATTCCTTAAGTCTTTTCAGTAAGATTCTAGGTATCCTGGAGTTAAATGTTCAAATTTGGTACCAATTTGAATGAGCTGTTTCTGCTACTAGTTAAGGTGTGTGTGTGTGTGTGTGTGTGTGTGTGTGTGTGTGTGTGTGTGTTCTATTTTGTTGTTGTTTTGCAGAATATGTAGGAAAATGTTGTTAATACAAGCTGAACTGTTGCATTATCCTTCAGGTAATCTCAGAGTTAGAGGTAATTTAGTTTCAGAATATACAGTTACACAAAAATTGCCCCAAGCAATAGGGAGGGTTTAAGGCTGTTTCTTAGGGCATGAATTTTTTATATAATCCACAAAACTGGTCTGCAAATTTTGAATAAGTTCATTTTTACTTAAAAAACATACATACCTTTTGCCAATAGGAAAATGTACACATCCAAAAATTACAAGCTAGATAAATTGATCCATACATTTTAGTTATGTAACTTCTGCTGCCTCATCGACCATTAGTTTTTTTAAAAATTGTATTATCAAGAACTAAGAAGAAAGGATCAAGTAAAAGGATAAAATGACTATGCTCTAATATCCATTTTGGGTGAAGCTAATTTATCAGTCACTTCCTGTGGCTTCTCTGGCACTCTTATAAAAATTCCCCATTTACCAGAGAAGGGCTGAATGAAAGATAAGGGGGGAAAACCCTCCATAAGTTGGTGATAACTAACAGGGAGGAAAGTGACAGGCAGGTAGATGAACACGTTATAGAGCCAGAGAAACACAGGGTTGTTCTTGGAAACCATGTCCTCCGCTTATTCCCTTAATCAGTGAAGCCCAACTGTAGCTTTTTCAGTGCTTATATTGGATTAAACCCGATTCATTCTGAAATTTGATCTAATGAATTATATATACATATAATATCTTCTTAAAATTAGAAAAAATATGCAAATAATTAAGGAAGGGACCAAATCCAGAAGAAAACCTCTTCTCTTGTCTAAACTTTCATAACAGACTCACAGAACAATTCCAGACCTGACAGTATAGGAGAGGAGAAAGAAAGGCTCTGGCAAAAATAGCAGTACCCATAAATGAACTGAGAAGTCCAGGAGACAAGCTTTCCCCCAGAGCTTAATGCACCACCACTGGGCCACATACTGCTCTGGGGCAGCTCTCCAGGGACACAGACCCACCAGAGACACAGATTCATATAATATTATGGACACATCTCATATAATATTATTCATGCAAATTATGTACAATTCAGTCGAAAACATTATAGGAATGATTTCTTAAAGTTATTCTATAAGCAGCTACATTAATTCCTAATGTTCCTCACAATCACATGATCCTATTCCTCATGGTCTGGGGCTGCCTTTAACAGAGTAGCCTTTCATGAAGAATTCTTAAGCCTCGTAGTTTATTTCCTTCCCCAAATAACGTGGTGCAAACCCCCCTGGGACAAGGCAATGTCTGCCTTCACTTGCCATTTAAGTTTACAGAAAGCTATCATGTTCTACCACACTAGAGTCTGGCACTTGACATGGTTCACTTCACTTTGACAGGAAAACATGTAGATAAGCAAAAAGCAAGCGATGTCAGGCACAGCCTTTAAGTGCAGAAGATGCAGAGTCTGCTGGGACTCTGTCCTCATTCCCTCCGCACCACCTTTTTCTATCACTTCATCGTAATCACAATCCAGTAACTGATATTCAAATGGTTCATGAATAAAGGTTAAGTTATAGTCTAAGAATTCAAGAAAGTATGGAATATAGTTTAGAAAGTTCCCATCAGAAAAGTTAAAATTTAAAAGTTCTGGTATATAAAATGTTTAACAGTTAACCACATGGAAAACTTCTATTTTAGATAATGAAAGGTTGGCTGTAAATAGAAGCAGAAGTAATGTACAAAAATACAATCCTGCCACCTTGTGGTAATTATTCAAAAGCACTTCACCACTTCATACTTTGAAACAAATTCTGATTTTTCAAAATGTGCTTATATAGAAAAATATTAATCAATACAATTGTTTTAAAATATTAAATACTGCTATTAATGTTCACTAAAATTTATAGAAATGTATTAAATTTTCAATGTTTACCTTAATAAAATTGTTTCTAAGGTCAAAACGAAATTCCCTCTTCAAACTTAAGATGTACAAATGCAACTGTGAACACCTGGAACCTACAATAAATTCTTAGGATCAGTTATGAATCACACTTTCCTCTCTGGTAGTTAAACAACTATGTTAAATAAATGGAACTGCAAAATGTTTATTGCCCAGTAGATAGTATTGTTTGCGATCAATTTTAAACTATGAAGTAGTAATAAATGAAGAAGGGTAAATTTCTATAGTACCTTTACTAAATTTATGTTAGAATTCTTAAATTGTTCAAACTCTTCACTGAACCTAAATAATTAAATTTTTTAATACCAGGTTGAACATAAAAAAGGTTAGGTCTAAAATATTGAATAAAAATATAGGACTCAGACATTTCCCGAGCACCATCTACAATTCCTTTTAAAAAATCATTAAATGATGACTAAGTATCCTTGAAATATAAGGGTTGGAAGTTTATTCTGTGAAACTATGAATACCAATTACAGAAAAATATGATGGTGGTAATATGGTTGAACCATATGAAATTTCTACATGTAAGTTAAAAATGGTTGAATATTGCTCAGTATAATAACATTTCTTGAGAGCTTTCCTTTATAAATCTGTGCTATGTACTTTGATTGGTCTATCTCATCTAATAATCCTCATGTTAACCTTGTAGAGAAGGTACCATTATTATCCCCATCTTAACAACATGGTATTGAGGTTTAGATGTCAAATAACCATCCCAAGTGGCTGAGACTATCTATTTCCAGTTTCCATGATCTTAACCACCATATCCAATAGGATAGACATCTATATAGATAAAAATAGAATATCTGTTTAGTGTTTCTGAAAAGGTAATCAATTTGATCTTTTGGCTAAATTTTTATTTTGTCTTTCTGCTAACGATGCCTCTCAACAGGATTTATGTTTCCTTCTATACTAAAAAACTTTTAGGAAAGGGCAAAGAGAGATTGTTGCACTTTTTTGTTCTATGACTTCATTTAAATTTATTTCTTTGATTTAACAAGTACTGGTCATCTCTTTTATTTCACAACCCCAGACTGTCCCTTCTCTTTTTTCATGTAAATTGGCATTTTTTTACCTTACACACTGGTACCAATCCTTCAGACACCCATAACCAATGACATATCTGATTTCTCTCTCCTCTCACCCATTCATCCTCTCAAAACATTTGAGAACCTGTGAAGTGTACCAGGTGCTGAGGGCAGAAACGTGAGAATGCATAGCCTTTACCCTAAAAATATATACTTTAAGTAAAAGAGGCACAAAGAGACACTATAATAAGTATTTCAAGACAAGTATGCAGAAAGTATAATGGAATTTTGGAAGAAAGGCAGTTAATTCTGTTTTGAGGTATCTGTTTTTGGCCATTCTTTCCATTCTCTAGATAAGCTCCACAATTAATTGTGTAGCTTTTGGCAAGTGTTTATTTTTACAGTATAAAATCTTGTACTACAAAGAGTCGAGATTGGCATTAATTTTTTTAAAGTAGAAAACAAAACGTTTTATCAGAATAATGATTATGCAAATAAATATTTTCACAATCTCTTTTTTGTCTAAAAGTTAAAATGTCCAAATAATCCACTAAACGGCTACAGTAGAAACAAGGATATCAGGATTATGTATAAATTCTATAACTAATTTACACTTAGGTTTTCTTAGGATTCTCCCTAAATCCCTAAAAGTAGGTATAAATCCCTCTAGAAAAGCTTATTCATTCAGACCAGTCTGCTATCATATTTTAAATTGCCAATAAAACATGGTATCAGTTAAACACACACACGTACATATATATGCACATACATATGCACTATATTACATAAGTTCACTGATATATTTGTGAATCACAAATTCTATCAGGTTTAAGAAAAGTGTGTCTTTTTAAAAATCATCACAAGCTAATCCTAATAAAATTACATTTTAAACAACCACCCCTGGCTGTCTACTTGTCAGCAACTAAAATCTAAGTTATTTCAAAGCCTTTCCATCTGTACCTATCTACACTAATAAACTGGTAATATGCTAATTAGACCAGGTCAACCGGACATCTTCTGGATGTCCAACTTCCTTCTGGACAAAGCCACGGTGGTGGGGGATGAGGCAGAGGTGGTTAGGGCTGATCAGGCTGGCAGGGAAGCAAGCAGTTAGGAGTGCAATCAGGCCAGCATGGGGGAGCAAGCAATTGGGGCGATATCAGGCTGGCATGGGGAAGTAAGCAGTTAGGGGCGATCAGGCCGGCAAGGGAGAGCAGTTAGGGGGCGATGAGGTTGACAGGGGAAGGCAGTTGGGAGCAATCAGGCCAGCAGGGGAGGGCAGTTGGGGACAATTAGGCTGGCAGGGGAGCAGTGAGGGGGCAATTAGGCCAGCAGGCAAAGGCGGTTAGAGGCGATCAGGCAGGCAGGCAGGCAGGCAGGCGAGCGGTTAGGAGCCAGCAGTCCTGGATTATGAGAGGGATGTCCAACTGCCGGTTTAGGCCTGATCCCACAGGCAGTCAGACATCCCCCGAGGGGTCCCAGATTGGAGAGGGTGCAGGCCAGGCTGAGGGAACCCCCCTCCCATGCACAAATTTCATACACCAGGCCTCTAGTATTGTTATAAAAACAGGCATTATTTGACCATGAGTATTCAGATATTAAATGACCTTTTAGTTCCCTTACTGCTCTAAAATTATGTGACTATTTTATTATAAAGTTTACAAACACTTCAGGAAACCATAAATAAAAAATAAATTAGAATTTTTTATCAATGGATTTTTTCACTTAAAATAACTAGAAAATTTTGTCATCATGAGCCACATACAATGGTTAATTTAGGCAACAACAACAAATAAAGGCTTATTTCTCCTTTAAGATTCAAGAATTTTCATTTGATACTAAGCTTCTTAGAAGTCAGGGTGACCACACTGCTTTAATCTGGTTCACTTCACTAGAAATATCAGTGATGGCCAGATCCCTTCAGGACCATTAGGAAATCATACTGATCCAAGATGGCAGTGTAGTAGGTGGAAGCTACTCACCTCCTCCCAGGACCAAACTGGAAGTACAACTAAAATATAGAGCAACCAACCTGAATAACCTACTAAAGATGAGCTGAAGAGAAGTCTTAAGACTAAGGGTTTGCAGAAGAAGCCACATTGAGACTGGTAGGAAGGGTGGAGACATGAAAAGGTCTGGCCCCACTCCCACAGTCAGCAGCTGAGATTCCAGAGGGATATCTCAGCTGCAAAGGTTCACTTTGCAGAGCATGGGTTCTCAACCCCATGCCAGGCTTCCCAGCTCAGGGCACCAGAGCCAGGAAGAGAAGCCCACATAACATCTGGCTATGAAAAGCAGTGGGGTTTCTATCTGCCAGAGAGAAAGGGGAGTCTGGTAAAAACTCAAGCACTTTTAAAGGGCCAATGCCCAAAATCCCTTTTGCAGCCATTCATCCTGGGCTCTGGTGGAGAGGGTGGCGAAGACTAGGGTTAAGCAAGGAGAGGATAGGGTTTGTGGCTCTGGGGAAGGAGCTGAGGGGACAACCTCCGGGAGCCCGCCATGCTGGGTTATGCTATCACACTGCAGACACCATCTTTCTTGGGTGGAGCTTGCCTTCCATACAGCATCAGCCTGGGGGAAATACAATAGCCCTACCTTCTATTCTCCCTATCAACCCACCCTGTGGAGCTTCTATTTTGCTAATAGCCAGGGGCCGGGATGTATAGGTCTGGGCAGACACAAGGGGTGTCAGTGGCTTAAGGGGGGCATTCCCCCCACTTTCCTGTGAACCTGACTGGCACCTCCTCCTCACAGTAGATCCATTAGCCCCACTCTTCAAGCTCTCAGAAGCCCCCATCCTCTTACTTTTGGTGGCTATGCCTTGCCAAGATCTGGGCAGAATCCAGGACAGGAGCCACACCCTCCAACTTCCACCAAATCTGACCAGCACCTCCCCCTCTCCTGACTCCTAGGGGCCCCTCACTGTTGAGATTAGGCTCCTGGCAGAATTTGGGACAGACTGAATTTTGTGGCTTTAAGACAAGGGAAAATTTTCTATAGCACACCCTACCCGTGCAGAGGCTTCCCTTCACAAAACTTGGTTTGTTTAGGCATGATAAAATCTGCTGGCCTCACCCTGACAATTCCCTGACACCCCACCCCACCACAAAAGTGTGGGAGCACCCAACAAGTGGCAACTAGACTTGGTATACCCTGGGACATTTGCTGAGTGGCCTCAGACACAGCACTGGTACCAAGATTGAACCTATATAGATCTGGAAAACACCTCGCCCCTAGCTGGCGACTCACTGAGAACCTATTGCATGCAACTTGAATACTACCAGAGGCTCTTCCAGTGACTGAGCCTAATAGGCAGCCAGCAGGTGGAGACAGATAGAGGCAACCAGGGGGTTCCTAGGGACTTTTGCTGACTGATCTCCAGTCCCAGTGCTGGTAAAAGTGAGCCTTGGTGCAGCTTGAACCTTCCTTCACATACCACAAGGTAGAGTCAGCCACAAACTGTGGACTGCTTTGCAGATCCATACAGATTATCCAGGGCCAGTCACAGGCAGCATCTGATATTGACCTGAACCAGAGTCCCTCCCAAGAGGCACCTGCAGCAGCTCATACACTGTGGTCTGGATTGATCCTCATAGTCAACCAGCCTGAGAGCTAATCCCACACACAAATGGGCCAATAGCTATCAAGACTCAAGTACAACAGGAGGGCCCACATAATCCACTTAAAGGACATTCCTGGAGCACCTGCCATAGGTGATCAAGGAAATTGACACCTATTTACTACATAAGGCCACCCTATCAAGACTGGGAGTCATAGCACTTCTACCTAACACATAGAAACAAACACAAAGAGGCAGCCAAAGTCAAATGGGGAGACAAAGAAACATGCTCCAAATGAAAGAATGAGAAATCTCCAGAAAAAGCTAAATGACATGGAGGCAAGAAATTTACCACATATAAAGTTCAAAATAATGGTTATAAGGATGCTCAAGGAACTTAAGGGAAGAATGGATGAAATCAATGAGAAATTAAACAAAGAGATAGTAACATAAAAAATAAAATAGAAATCATAAAAAAGAATCAGTCAGAAATGAAGAATACATCCCTAGCCGGTGAGGTTCAGTTGATTGGAGCATCATCCCATACACTGAAAGGTGACGGCACATACCTAGGTTCCAAGTTTGATCCCCAGTCAGGAAGTGTACAAAAGGCAACTGACTGATGTTTCTCTCTCACATCAATGTCTCTCTCTCCCTCCCTTTCTCTCTCTAAAATCAATAGAAGACATATTCATAGGTGATGACTAAATAATCCTATATAATAAGAGAGGAATACGCTAATTAGCTGTTACACCCTGAGGCATAACAACCATGCACATCACTACCAGATCTCGGATCAGCAGGAGGGTGGGCCAGTGAGGTGCAAGCGGGCTGCAGAGAGCTACAGGATGGGAGAGTTACAGGAAGGGGCAGGGCAGCAAGTTATGGGGGGGAGGGGGTAGAAGGAGCAGGGGGGGAGCGGGCGGAGAGCTATAAGAGGGCAGCAGCAACCTACTGGGTACAAGTAGGCCACAGAGAGCTACAGGACAGAGCAGGGCAGCAAGAAAGTGGGAGGCGGAGAGCTACAGGAGAGGGCAGGGCAAGAAGCTATGAGGGGGGCCCAGGGGAGCTACAGGAGGGTGAGGCAGCAGGCAGAGAGTTACAGGAGGGTGGCAGTGACCTACTGGAGCACGGATTCATGAGCAGGGCTACTAGTAATAATAATAAAAGAGAAAAGCTTTTAAAAAGAAATGAAGAATACAGTATCTGAAATGAAGAACCAACTGACTGATGTTTCTCTCTCACATCAATGTCTCTCTCTCCCTCCCTTTCTCTCTCTAAAATAATAGAAGACATATTCATAGGTGATGACTAAATAATCCTATATAATAAGAGAGGAATACGCTAATTAGCTGTTACACCCTGAGGCATAACAACCATGCACATCACTACCAGGTAACGGATCAGCAGGAGGGTGGGCCAGTGAGGTACAAGGGGACTGCGAAGAACTACAGGAGGAGGCAGGGCAGCAAGCTATAGGGGGAAGGGGGGGGGGGGGAGCTACAGGAGGGCAGCAGCAGGGGGGGAGCGGGCGGAGAGCTATAAGAGGGCAGCAGCAACCTACTGGGTACAAGCAGGCCACAGAGAGCTACAGGACAGAGCAGGGCAGCAAGAAAGTGGGAGGCGGAGAGCTACAGGAGAGGGCAGGGCAAGAAGCTATGAGGGGGGCCCAGGGGAGCTACAGGAGGGTGAGGCAGCAGGCAGAGAGTTACAGGAGGGTGGCAGTGACCTACTGGAGCACGGATTCATGAGCAGGGCTACTAGTAATAATAATAAAAGAGAAAAGCTTTTAAAAAGAAATGAAGAATACAGTATCTGAAATGAAGAATATGCTACAAGGAATAAACAGTTGGATGAATCAGTGATTTAGAACATAAGATAGAAGAAAATGTTCAATCAGAGCAATAAAAAGAAAAATAATTTTTAAAAAATAGTTTAAGGGACCTTTAGGACAACATGAAATATAACAGCATCAGCATCATAGAGGTATCAGAAGGAGAAGAGAGAACAAGGGATTAAGAAGCTATTGAAGAAAAATTCTCTAACCTAAAGGAAAGACTCACAAGTCCAGGAAGTGCAGAAAGGCCCAAACAAGATGAACCCAAAAAGACCCACACCAAGATATCATAATTAAAATGACAAAAGTAAAAGAAAAAGAGAGAATCTTAAAAGCAGTAAGAGAGAAATAGTTACCTACAAGGGAGCTCCCATAGGACTGTTAGCTGATTTTTTAACAGAAACATTTCAGGCCAAAAGGGATTGGCATGAAATATTCAAAGTGAAGAAAAGCAAGGCCCTACAACAAGCAAATCAAATTTAAAGGCTAACACAGGCCAAATAAACAAGGTTTAAGTTTATGTGGGCCACAAAAAAACAAAATCTTCATTTTTCATAGAAACGTAGGTTTATTTTGAGAGAGACATGCTGAATACAAAGGGATGAAATAAAAGAGTAAAATAGAACATTTTAATAAAAATTAGTATTTTTTCTTGAACATTAACTTACCAGACACTGAATAACTGCACAAATTAATAAGCATAATGCAAATAAACCTATTTTTCTTGTTCTCCAAAAGCAAGATATTTCCTGTTGCACACACCAAACAAGTCAGTCCAAGACTAATGATATGCTAAAATATTCACTGCTAGTATTAATAAAGAGAAATGGTGTGCCTGTGTGTAAGGCGCATTGGGAAATGAATGCAACATGATTATAGTAATCAGTCATTAGCAAATGCTGTAGTTCATTATTAATAACTAGAGGCCCAGTGCACAAAATTCATGCACGGATAGGGTCCCTAGGCCTGGCTGGCGATCAGGACCGATCTGTGGAGCAATCGGCAGGACAATCAAGGGGCCCCCGTTGGCACCTGCCCCCTGCTCACCGACCAGCCCTGCCCCCTGCCGCTGGTCATCTCCCTCTGCGGGGCAATCGGTGAGCCCCTGCTGGCACCCGCCTTGGCTGGCCTGGGGCCTGCGCTCCTGTATTGAGCATCTGCCCCCTGGTGGTCAGTGTGCATCACAGTGACCGGTCATTCCACTGATGGTTCCGCTGTTTGGTCGATCTGCACATTAGGCTTTTATTACATAGGATTATGTATAACAGGATATTGTAAAAATTAAGTTACAAAATTTTTATTAAAACATTTATTACATACCATTATATTGGCTGGGCTGCAAAAATATTCTTTGTGCGCTGCATGAGGCCTGCGGGCCGCAAGTTTGACATGCTTGCCCTACAACCAAGACTACTTTGCCCAGCAAGGCTATCATTTAAAATTAAAAAAGAAATAAAGAGCTTCCTAGACAAGAAAAAGTTAAGGAGTTTGTTACCAACAAACCAGTATTACAAGAAATGTTAAAGGGCCTTCTTGAGGAAGAAGGTACATGTGGAGGAAGAAGAGGAGGAGAAGGAGAGAAAGAGGAGGAGGAGGAAGCAGCATTTTATTCTTTACAGCTATAAAGAATAAAATATTAATAAATACATACTTATCAATAATCACTTTTTTGTTGTTGTTGTTAATCCTCACCTGAGGACATTTATTTCCATTGATTTTTAGAGAGAATGGAAGGGAGGGAGAGAGAGAGAAACATCAATGTGAGAGAGACCCATCAATTGGTTGCCTCCTGCACACACCCTGATCAGGGCCTGAGATCAAACCTGCAACCCAGGTTCGTGCCCTTGATTGGGAATTGAAGAACGGAAATAATAAAGGTCGGAGCAGAAATAAATGAAATAGAGTCTGAAAAAAAAGACAAAAGACAAATGAAACCAAGAGCTGGTTCTTTGAAAAGGTAAACAAGATTGACAAAGACTTGTAAGAAAAAAGAGAGAGTACCCAAATAAATATAATTAGAAATAAAGAAAAGTAAAGACTGACTCCACAGAAATACAGGGGATTGTAAGAAAATATTATGAACAACTGTATGCCAACAAATTGGACAATCTGGACAAAATAGATAAAATCCTAGCAACACACAAACTTCTAAAACTGAATCAAGAAAAACTAATCAGAGAATCTGAAAAGACAGATTAAAACTAGTAAAATTGAAGCAGTAATTAAAAACCTCCCAATAAACAAAAGTCCTGGACTGCATAGCTTCACAAGAGAATTTTCCCAAACACTCAAATAACTAACACCTATCCTTCTTAAATTATTCCAAAACAATTCAAGAGGAGGGAACATTCCCAAACTCATTTTACGAGTCCAGCAATATCCTAATTCGAAAACCAGATAAAGACAATACAAAGAAAACTATAAGCCAATATCCCAGATTAACAAAGATACCAACTAAAATTCTCAACAAATATTAGCAAACTCGATCCCGCAATATATTAAAAAATTTCTCTCTCTCTCTCTCTCTCTCTCTCTCTCTCTCTCTCTCTCTCTCCTCACCCTCCTTGCCCTAGCTCTAAAATCAATAAGCATATCTTCGGGTGAGAATTAAAAGAAAAGAAAATATACTAAGTACACAAGCATCATTTTCAAGTATGGATAAACGGAGATAATATTTTCTGAGCGAAAAGCTTAATACAAAATCCTAAATCATTTACAATTTTACGTAAATTTCAAATAATAGCTTTAAAAATGTTCCAACTAGAAACACACACACACACACACACACACACACACACACACACACAATGGTAAAACTGAACCTAATTTCATCCTCCAAAGTGGGTTATTTAGAAGCCAACTGCCTTTCAAGGTAAAAAAAAAAAAAACAACAACAACAACATTTAGGACGACTGAGGGACAATCCCTCCCACCAGCGTCTGAATTACAGGGAAGTACTCACAGCGGGGCTCCGGGGCTACATAACAGGTTTCATGATGCGCACAGCAGGGCGCCTTCCCTGGGCCGCTGCCTCCAGGACCAACTGACGCTCCGCTCCTGGGGGGCGGGGAGGGGGCAGAGCTTCCCGAGAAGTCGCCCCAAAGTTCTACCAGCCACAGGGCAGTTTCTACTTAAAGGGGCAGTCACCCGATTTATTTCTGATGACTCACTGCTTGAGAAAGAACAAAAGTACTTTGAATATAGTGATTTGTTATAATCACTATAAAGGGATTTAAAAGGGCATAGGAGATTTTCTTTAGGTTTTCTTAGAGCAAAGCAGGTCCATAACATATGGCCACTGTTGATCATTTCTCCTTGATCCCCATCAGGAGTACCTAGTAGGGGCTTTTCAACTTTTGAAGCATGCTGTGGTGGGATATGAAAATTCAAGAATGGAAGGAAGATTTGAGGAAGAGAAAGAATAAAGGAAGGGGTGGAGACAGAAAAGCAGGGAGGGAGAAAAGAAGGGAGGGAGACAAGGAGTCAATGAGGGAGGGAAGAGGACGGGAAGGGAGGTAAAATTGAGCAGCCAGCAAAGCAAAACTGAAGCAAGTGGATATCAAAGTTCCAGATAGAGATGCAGAAACTAGCTGCCTGACAGCTTTTCCATTCCCAAGAGACCTGGTAGCACTTTCTGCAACTGTGTCCAAAATCTCTACTCTAGCCTATAAATATACCATTTACTGGAGCAGAGGTGGGGATGGGGTGGGAAATAAAGAGAAACACATTTGTTTTTCTCCTATACCATATGCATGCTACTTCAGAGATAGAAAAAGACTAATAAAATCAACCAAAGGACAGTGAAAGGTCAGATTAACAAATAAAAGCAGGATGGTATAAATTATGAAACAGACAAATATAATTAGTAAATGTACAAATTGGATTTTTTCAAAACAGATTAAACTTTAGAAACCTGAGGAAAATTTAAAATAGAAAATATAATGCAAAGGGGTCAACATCACAGAAACAGATTTTTTTTAAATTATGAGATTAAAATGAACAATAACAATAGTTTACATCAAAACTTGCATAAGGTTGCCGGAACCGGTTTGGCTCAGTGGATAGAGCTTCGGCCTGCGGACTGAAAGGTCCCAGGTTCGATTCCGGTCAAGGGCATGTACCTGGGTTGCGGGCACATCCCCAGTAGGAGATGTGCGGGAGGCAGCTGATCGATGTTTCTCTCTCATCGATGTTCCTAACTCTCTATCTCTCTCCCTTCCTCTCTGTAAAAAATAAATAAGATATATTAAAAAAAAAACTTGCATAAGGCAACTAAAGTAACACTCAGGGAAAATGTACAGTTTTGGGTGTTAGAATAAAGATTAAAGATTACTGGGGGTGAAACCCAGCAAAATATACGCCCCGCCCAAAAGAAATACAGAAAAGGAGATAAATGTAACAGCAAAACTATTAAAATAGAAAACAAATATATATTAGAAGATCAACAAAGTCAAAAATTGGATCTGTGAAAAGACTATAAAAATAAACTGCTAAAATTCCGGTATGATTAAGAAAAAAAAAAGAGCAGAAATAAGCATATCAGAAACATAACCATAATTTAAAAGATATAGATTAGCCCAGCCAATATGGCTCAGTGATTGAGTGTCAACTCATGAACCAGGAGGTCACCTTTGGATTACCAGTCAGGGCACATGCCTGGGTTGCGGGCTCCATCCCCAGTAGGGGGCGCGCAGGAAGCTGCCTATAAATGATTCTCTTTCATCATTGACGTTTCTAGCTACCTCTCCTCCATTCCTCTCTCTGAAATCAATAAAAACATATTTTAAAAAAAGAACTAATATTCTAGACAAGGATGACAGTGTGGTGATTGCAGGGGGGAAAGAGGGTACAAGTGGAAAAGGATATAATGGGGATCAATGGTGATGGGGGGCATATATAAAATAAAGAAAAAAATTAAAAACCAATATTCTAATAAAAAAATGTTTAAGTCTTAAAGAACATGGAGTTTCTAAAAATTAGCTTCAATGTGATCGTTGACAGAGGATGTAAATTAGGTTTTACACAGTCTATTCAACTTTGTACTTTAACAGTATATAAACTATAGACAAACCATAGAGCAACTTATGTAATTTATTTCTAAGACTATAAGTACACAAAAATACATTAAAATTATAAAACAGAATAGTTCTAAATCAGACAAAAATTATAAATTTGTAATTTCAAATAAACTTAGAATTAACAAAATTCTCCGTCTTTTATTATCATCTAGTAAGTGGTGCCAATTTACAAAAACAGTGATAATGTGCTCTATTTTTAGAAAGTTATGAAGATTATTCTAACTAACCCACATGATCTGACGCCCAAGTCATCATGAATAAACGTCTTATATTTGAGGTAAATCTTTAATTTTAAAATCATAGTTAATTGTGAGTCAAATTTTATTATGATTTATCTAATTAGGAATTACAGATTATATGAAAATTGTTTTTTACATTTCTTAAATATAACAAATTTATTAAAAGTTTAGACTACCCCATATGTCTTAAAAATGTTAAGACATATGGATTTTCCTAGACAAAACATAGGGTACCCCCAAAAAATTTATACAAACTTTAACTGATAGCTCAATTGATCTTTCTTTCTTTTCAGATTTAACGTATTGGAATTAATAATTATTCAAAGTATATATACATTTTGGGGAGACACCCTGTATATTTAACAGGAAAAATCCATCACTGCAAAAAAAATTAGAATTCATTATTTTTTTAAATACATATCCTTCATATATAATAATGGCTCCTTTCTATCTCTACCTGAAATGTGTACCATGCCTTGTTCACTCCTTTCCTAGTGAAAGACACTGATCACTTTGGCTCACGTCTTAAGTTCCTAAAGTAAGCCTAATGCCTAGGCCAGATGCCATCGCCCTGTCAAATGCTCTCAGAGATCTGCTTAGAATTTAACCACCTGTCTGACTAAAGGTAAGACAGTCTGACTCCCCTCTTACACTTTATTAACAGTGGACAGGAACATGCGTGCTTTCTCACAGTTGCATTCCCAGTGCCTAAAACATTGCCTAGAAGCCAGATGTGTTTAAAAAAGAGAAGGGAGGAGACCATGTTGAATACAGCAAGTATTAGTCCTATTTTAAAATAGAGTCCTTATGTGAAAGGTAAAATAATTTCACCAGATTCCTTGTGAAAGCTAGGACAGAACTTAAAATTGCTCAGATAGTTCAATCACAACATTCTCCTGGAGATGTCAGAAGATTGCAGAAGTCTAAAGTTTGAAGATATATTAAAATTTACTTTCATTTTCAGTGTTTTCCTCAGGAAAAAAAAATGTGTAGGATAATAATATTACACTACTTAACTCCACACAAATGTCCTTTATACATCTATTATCTCATGTAGCCCCCACAACTCCTTTTACCATTTGATAGGCAGGGAAACTGAGGCACAAAAAGACTAAGTAACATAAGTGGTTAAAAAGGTCTGGTTGGGGATTTTCTGGGGTCATTCTGTTCATCAGTGGTACTGACATCTGGATTGAAAAGCTGTGGCCAACTTTGTCTTGTTGTAGCATATTAATGCTGCAATCACTTGTGTGGACAAAAGAGTAGGAAGTCCCAGGGGCTTCTGTGTTCATCTGGGCACCAGAGGGCTGCATTAGCAGGTCAGTCCCGAATCCCCTTGGAGTGCCCATTTTCAAGCCTGCTGGATGTGTCTCTCTGAAAATGCAGTTCCTGAAGTCCCAAGGTATAAGTGAATAATTTTTTGAATCAGATCTGGAATCTAGCAGCCTGATAGCAGAATGTAAATATTCTACTGCTTCTACAAAGAACAAATATGGCAACTCAAAATTTAAAAAAAGCAAAATAATGGAGTATGCATTTCTTCACATTTTCACATAGAAATTCCTTATGTAATTAAGGCAGTGATCAAAAATTTACAGCACATGCCAAAACATAAGCCAGCATCAAACTACTTATGGAAAACTCCCACTCAGTTTATTTCCCACATTCCACCACGGTATCTAGCCCTCCCTGCTTCCCACACACCACCAAAGAGCCCAGTATGCACACGTGGGTGCTAATACTCCTTATGAACAGCACTAGACAGGGACTCTGGTAGTGAACCAACAGCAACAAGAATCATGTATATAAACACAAACATACACATGTACTGTGTGTATGTATGTGCATGTTTGTGTAAATAGAGGCTTTTCAGTCAGGACCTCCATCACCAAAGTTTAAGCCCTCTGATATTATTGGAAGAAAAGAAATTAAGGCCTCTTGCTCTGCCCCAGAGGGCTCTATGAACAGAGCACAGTTATGTATTATTACATGTCACATTAGTATAGGATGGGAGTTCAGGCAGGCAGAGGCAGGGAGTTATAGGAATGGTTAAAAAAACAAGTGACACCCATGATAAATAAACTACAACAATATAAATGGCACAAAACTGATTCCAGAAAACACCAGAACTAGATGAACTATACACGAACGGGAGGTGCATGTAGATAATCAGCAGCGTGGATGTTCAGTACACAATTTAGACACTCAGGAATGAAAGCCAACCCTGAACAGCTGAAAACGTTCTTATAAAGCCCCTGCACCAAGGAAATACACCCTGGTTCTTGGATCTTGTTTGAGAATAACTGACTCTTATTTATCACACAATTCTTAAAACTTGATTATCTGGCATTCTGGGACTCAAGCAGTTAAAAGCAAATGAAAGGGGCAAGCTGCTATCTCAGTCCAGGAAGAGGTAGCTTTCAACCTAACAAGACAGATTAAGTAGTAGAAACCATCTAAGACAAGTGCTCACCCTAGTGCTGACCTTGAGTTGACATCAGGCATAATCATCTCAGAAATTTAAAATAAGGTTAGAAGGTTAAAATAAGATTAGCTATCTGAAAGTTTAAGTTTCGATTATCTGAACATTTCTCATGTCAAATATTAACTAAACCCATTGGAAAAGCTATATAAATAAGCTGTTACCATTTAGAACTTGGAACACACATCCTCTCTTATGCTATTTACTTGGGACTGAAATGGAAATGGTCTACCCCTCTAGGCTGGCCCTGAAATGACTGCTATGTAATAGGAACAATTTATTTCAAAAATGACAACAAATGGAAGCCACAGTTATACATTTAACAAAAATATAACTATCAAACCACCACTTGAGAGCATCTAATGAACAAAAATAATACTGAGAAATATTATTAAATGGGGAAAACTGGGGAGCATTTGAGATCTTGCTCCGCAACACACTTCATCAGTTTGACTCAAATAAACTCATAAAAATCTCAGAAAAAGAAGGAAGAAAGGAAGGAAGGAAGGAAGGAAGGAAGGAAGGAAGGAAGGAAGGAAGGAAGGAAGGAAGGAAGGAAGAAACAAATAGGGGTTGGGGAAGGAAAAAACAAATAGCAAAATGAGACTTGAAAGGAGAAGGCCAAAGGAGAGAAGGGCTAGGAGAGAACGGTGCATGGGAGGCCGGGAGAATGCAGGAAGTGACGGACAATAATGCAAAGACAGAGAAATCCATAACATAAGGACCAAAAAGTGTTAGTTGGACTTGAGACTTGACAGTCAGCAAGTCATTGGAGATATCTGCAAAAGGACAATTTCAGAACCACGGGTGGCAGGTTGGTGAGGAGGAGGGAATGGCTACACCACAGCCATATAGATGATTGGGGAGTGAGGAAGACAGAGGACTGGAATTGGGCTGGGGTTGCTGGTTCACACAGGTAAAGAGGAAAGACATATAACAGGTGAAGACATATCCTGATGAAGGAAAGTCCCAGAGGACACAGGAAGGAACTAGCTATTTATAATTATACACGAAAATTTAAATTAGTGTGTAATAAGAACATTAGTCTCAGTATAACTGTGATGCAGAGGCATTCATTCATTCATTCATTCATTCATTCATTCATTCATATATTTATGAGCATTTCCCATGCTCAGGAACAATACTCAGTTGATCATTTTACCATCACACACATCCCCACCATCACCTTAAATACCGGTTTTTCCACAGACTTGGTTCACAATGCTGGTAGACAACATGTAATCAATAAACATTTTTAAGAATCCATAAGTGGATTTTATATATATTTTTAAATATATTTTTATTGATTTTTTACAGAGAGGAAGGGAGAGAGACAGAGAGCTAGAAACATCAATGAGAGAGAAACATCGATCGGCTGCCTTCTGCACATCTCCTACTGGGGATGTGCCCGCAACCAAGGTACATGCCCCCGACCGGAATCAAACCCGGGACCTCTCAGTCCGCAGGCCGACGCTCCATCCACTGAGCCAAACCGGTTTCGGCGGATTTTATATTCTTTATGTCCTCCTACAATGACCAAGAGGCCACTACTACCAAAATCTATATTATAAAAGGCCCATGGTCGCTGTCACAACCATAGGAGCAGTAGCTCTCACAGTGGGCGGGGTGGGGCACGAGCTACTAGCAATGGAGAGCTAGGAGCAGCAGAGGGCCGGGTGTGAGCTACGAGTGGTGATGGGCAGGGTGGCCAGCTGAGGCAAGCGGAAATGAGCTACTCACGCAGATTTTGTGTGCACTGGGCCTCTAGTAATATAATGAAGTTAGTGGGTAATTTTGGTCCAGGGTAAAAAATATTCCGTTACCAATTGTTCTACTTGTGACCTTGAGGCCATTCATCTCTGAAATCCTAAAAAAATATTTTCTGTATAATTTAACAATCACATACAAATATTATTGTATTATTCAAATTAAAATAAAAACCTTTAAATATTTATATCCCATCTCCTCAATTATACTTCTTGAGGATGTCACAATTTCTTTTTATCCTTCTCAAGCTCCAACAAATGTAAAAGATGTATAATATTTTGTTTAATCCTCATCTGAGGATATATTTTTCATTGATGAGAGAGGAAGGGAGAGAGATAGAGAAACGTCCATGTGAGAGAGAAACATCAATCGGCTGCCCCCATTTGCGCCCCAACGGGGGATTGAACCCGCAACACAAGTATGTGCCCCATACAGGAATCGAATCCGCAACTCTTTGGTGCATGGGAAGATGCTCCAATCAATTGATCCACACTGGCCAGGGCAATATCTTTTTATTTTTTAATATGAATAATATAAAGCAAAATTATGGAAATATGTATGTTAGTAAACTTGTAGTATATTGTTATTGAAAGACAGATTTAACATTTATGTTGTTAGTCTACTAAGTCTACCAAGAATGGCTTTATACACACATTACATCAGTTTATCCTCAAAACAACCCATTTTTCAGATGAAGAAACTGAGCTTTAGAGCAGTTAAATAACTTGCTGCAAGTTACATTGCTGGTAACTGACAAGCTAGACTGGAGACTCAAAAGGCCTTGTTCTGTTCACTTTACCACACCATCTTCTACACTAAATGTTGTGCAGAAACTAACAGTACACATTTGGAATGTTTATATCCTTAACATATTTTATTCAAACATTATAGGTTTCAAAACAGGTATTCGTTACTAAAATAAAAATTATTTATTGAAATAATTTTATATATTCACTATGAACATATAGACAGTGATATAATATTAATAATGACAATGATAGCAACTAATATATATTGCATGTTTACTCTGTGCCAAAAGCTATGCTATGTGCTTTAGAAGGAGTATTTATTATTTATACTTCACAATAATCCCAAGAGGTAAGTACTATTTTTATTATTAGTGTAATTTTACAGGTGAGAAAACTGAGGCTCAGAGACGTGAAGATTAATGGCCTCAAGGTCACAAGTAGAACAAGTGGTAAAGCCAATGTTTAAACTCAGGAGTCTAATTTCAAAGCCCATGCTCTTAATCAGTGTATTATGTGAACCTATTTGTGCAATGTCCTTCCCATTAGCAAATTAACTCCAAGAAAATGACTATAGTATTTTGTTTTCCTCTAAATTACCAATACACTCAATTCTGTGCTATGCAGAATTGGACAATTCAATTAATTAAATAACAAGTAACATATTGAGATGTAGTTTTCCATAGACAGCCCTTCAATTACAAATGGGGCGTTCAATTTAAACCCCAATTTTAATCCACCAGTTCCATAACAATAGTAAATCATTAGAAAATTTTAAAAACAAGGATGCTAGCCTTAACTTTAAAATTGGGAATTGTCAAGAACATTATAGAAAATTTGCCACTGGTACTTTGACAAGAATTATTAAGCAAGATCTTCAAAAAGGCAACCATGAACATAGATAGAATATCATTTGAATATCCCCAAACATCCAGATTCTACAGAATGCTCAAGTGAGTGAGAATACCTACAGTAATATGCAGGACTTGAAGACTATGGCACTGGGAAAAATCCGAATGTAAACATAATTACAGTAGGTAATTATGCTCAGTCAGCAGTAGATGGCGCTAACACATTATATCCTATTTTTAAAAAGCTGCCCATACCCTTTGAGAATTATTTTTACATATGCAACCCAGGCTATCTTAAATTAAGTAAAATTTTATTTACCTAAGATCCTATATAACTTAATTTCTAACCCAATTTTAAACATAGACATCTTATATACAAGAATCTGGGCCTTTTTAAAAAAAAAATGTTTTTATTGATTTTAGAGAGGAAGGGAGAATAGAGAAATAAAAACATCGATGAGACAACTATCAGCTGCCTCTTGAATGCCCTCTAATGGGGATAGAGCCTACAACCTGGGGATATGCCCTGAATGGGAATCGAACCCTGGACCTCTTGGTTCATGGGTTGATGCTCAACCACTGAGCCACACCGGGTGGGCTGGGTCTTTATTTTCAAATATTACGTAAATACAGACTAAAAAGTTAACAAATATAATAGACATACTATCACAAAGTCTGCAAAATTATAAAAGAATACAAATAGGTAAAAGTAACTCAAAATAAGTAATATCTGATCTTTTGATGTTTGAGTAGCATGAGAGTTTGAAATTATTTCTATAGTAAAGAGTGGGAATGTTCAAGCATCCCTCTAAAGCAGTGGTTCTCAACCTTCTGGTCCTTTAAATATAGTTACTCATGTTGTGACCCAACCATAAAATTATTCTCGTTGCTACTTCATAACTGTAATGTTGCTACTGTTATGAATCATAATGTAAATATGCAGGATGGTCTTAGGTGACTCCTGTGAAAGGGTCATTCAACCACCAAAGGGTTCGCGACCCACAGGTTGAGAACCGCTGCTCTAAAGTTTCTACTATCTACAATAATGAGATTTCCATTTCTTTCTACAAACCCTTTGTGAGCATGCAGAATAATTTCCTATTGACAAATACTGTCCTACTCCCCTCCCAAAACAGACCATCATCTATGCATTACAAATAGTGCTTCCCAACCCAGAAGTAAATAATGTCCCTGAAAGTTGGGCTTGTAAGTACATGATAAGTTATTTTAATTAGTATGGAAGAGGAAAAATGCATATTTGTTTATTATTATACTAGTGACCTGGTGCACGAATTCGTGCACATTGAAAGGAAATTAATTAGAAGA
>NW_006285041.1:787974-796237 GCF_000327345.1 Myotis davidii
ACCTGGCTATAAAGCAAGTTCTGTTTCTGGGCTGAAGAAACTAAAAGGAGGCTAGTTGCTAGGGAGAGGAAGTTGGGTGTTGCTATATGACATCATTACCCAGATGGTTGGACAGTTAGCATATAAGCCTTTTATATATATATAGATGTCATGTTAGTCTAGAATGGGAGTTTGAGCTGGGGAAGGCAAACAGTTATAGAAATTGTCAAAACTACAAGTGATACTTATGATAGACATGTTTTGTGACTTATGGCATAAGAGTCATTTCAAATCCTAGAAGTAAATCTAATCATAGGCCTTTGAAACAACAGAGAATGATAGTGCAGCAATACTATTAGTTGAGGGGAGGGGGCTCTTTTGCGTATCTAACATTGAGCTACCCAAGTAGGCACCCAGTCTGCCTGCTTAACTACCTTAAGAAAATCACCATAGGATATCTTAAATTAAATGACACTAGAATTGCAGAAAACACATGAGCATTTGTGTCCTGACTCCTGACCCAACACTAATATACTATGATACCTTGGAAAGTCACCTAAACAACTTTCAAATTCAATTTCCTCATTTATAAAATAGAAGTAAGGTGGGACTACAGTGAGAACTAAAGAAAAAAGATATACATAGCATGAGTGATACAAAAAATTCAATGAATATGGACTCCTCCCTTTTCTCTTACCATTATTATAATTATCATATAGTAACAAACTGGCAAAAATATTATAATAATAAATCTACTTAACCCCCCAGATGGGAAGCAGTGGTGAATGTAGGTATATGACATGCCCAAGTCTTCCTTGCACTCTGTTTTTTCCTATTCATAAGTTGCATAAAATATTTTAATTTTTGTTCAGGAAAAAAAGGTAAACATAAACTATTCTAATTATCATTGTCCTAAAATACGCACAACGTATTCAAATGCCTCACTTATTTAACTCCAGTGCTTCCAGACATGCAAACCAGGGCCAGATGAGATAATCAATCATAGAAAGTGAATAGTCACCAAAGAAAGTTGTCTTCTTATTGGTCAGAACCTGAACATTAAACACCATAAGAGTACTTCTTATTTGGGCATCTAGTAAGACTCATTGTCAGAGATGATGCAGCTGAGTTAATCAGAGTGGTAAAAGTAGCAGCTTTTCCTCCGACATTCCCAAGTTTGCTTTTTGTCTATTTGATAGCTTTGGAATCCCTTGGTCTGGGATGAAGCAAAACAATCAACAAAATAAACTGAAAAGTGAAGAAAAATAAAATAAGCAACAGAGTACAAGATCTTTGTAACACAACAAAGGACTCATATTCAGAATGTAGAAAGAGCTCCTGGGAATCAAGAAAAAGGGCAGACAACCCATTAGGAACTTGGGTAAGATGTGCACTTCACAAACAGAGATGTCCAAATGGCCAATAACCATTGGAAAAGGTGTTCAACTACATTAGTTGAGGAAATGCAGATTAGAACCGAAAGTAATACCACTACACATCCATTAGAATGTCTAAAAAACTCATCAAGCTGTACTCTTATGCTTTGGGCACTTCTTAGCATATAATCCTTCAATAAAATAATTTACTAAAAATGTACTGGAAACAACTGAATTAACTATTATGTATTAAATAAAATTGTTTGAAAACCAAGCACAAATAGTATGCTTCTGAAATTTAAGAAGGTGAATTGGCATGATGGTTTTTACCAAAGGGGGGAGCTGAGAATATAATCTGGTAAACCAACACCAAACGAATTTACCCTTTATAAAACTTCTATAGCTTGTTGCAGGACCCCTGTAACCTTCTGCATTGTTGACAGATTGTGTAAATCTACCTGAGTGTTTGGAATGTCTAATGGCCCCAAATGGCGACTCTCCCCATCGGAGGTAAAACACACCTGGGCTTTGCCAACTGTCTGCTGATTCATGGCAAACCCTTTGTGGTGGGAAGCATTCATTCCATAATACTAGGTGGAAAAAAGAACACAGAATGATATCTATCTTCTGGTTACTGTTATGTTCATCTTCTCTCCCCTTAAATATATGGACAAGGACTGGAAACAGCATGGGGGCAAAAAGGAAATAGGTGACACGTTATTTTAAAAAATCCACTTACGCTGACTTAAATCAAGGTAATAGTTACAAAATAAGATTTTAAAAGACTGAAATGCAGACAGCCTTCCCAGTTATCAACAACTAATAAGTTATGAGTTCTGAAAAATGGGTGCTTAGTATAAGCAAACAAAAGCCATACACAATAATAAGCATTATAGTGACTCTAGCCACAAACCTAAGGGCAGTCACCACATATGTGTATGGAAAGTTCTTTTACTCATATTTCAGTTTTTAAATGTACAGCAATTCTGCCAGTAACCTAATAAAAACTTTATACAAGGTTATCAGGAGGCTTCGTCGTGAGATTATTCTTATTAGGCCCGCATATAACAGATATTAAACTGCAGATTACATTTTTCATTAGAAAGACATTTCAAAAATGTTCTACTGCAGAAAGAACAGATGACCAGAAAAACTGTCAACCTAGAATTGGGTACCCAGATCTTTCAAGAACTGAAGTAAAATAAAGACATTTTCAGATAAATATAAAATAGAAGTTTACCACCATTTAACATTCACTAACAGAACTTCTAAAAAATATTTTTAAGAAGAAAATGCTCCATTAAAAAGGTCTGAGTAATAAGAAGAAATAGTAAGCAAAGCAGCCAATAAAAATACAGTTAAAGAAAAATACACATTGCCTATAGAAAATAACAATGCCAAATTTGTGGCATGATTAAAAATGAAGTGAAAATTATGAACAATATCATGTAAATTGTGGGGAATGAAGAAGGTCGTTAAGGTGTAAGATGTGGTAAGGTTTTTGTATTTTTTTCTTGAAGATGTGGATTTTAAGATATTGATTAACCTTATATTTTGTTGTTATTATACAAAGGATCATAAGTAAAATATATAGACCCTAAGCCAGTAAACGAGGATAAAACAGAAATGTCCCACCTGCCATCCAAATTCTTCTATTTAGTATATATAAGAGACACAGTAAAATATAAAAAACATGGAAATTCTAGAAGACAGAAAATGGAAAAATGAAATCATTGGCAATACCAACTGAAGAATAGTGGAATAACCTTGTTAATATTAGACAAAGTAGGCAAAAGGCATCTTTAGTGTTAAACAGCTTCAACTCACCAATAATATATAAGAATTCTAAACTTGTATGCACTGAAAACATATAAATATCTAAAGCAAATTTTGATAAAACTATAAAGCGAAAAGTATAAATTACTTTTCTCAATTATTGCTAGGTCAAGCAGACAAAGTTAGTTAAATATTAAATATCTAAACAAAGAAATTTTAAAAGTTGACTTAATGGACACAGAAAATCCTCAACTTCAAAATTAAAGGCTACGTATCCTCTACATGGAGCATCTACATGAAGTGCTTATGTGCTAAACCAGAAAGACTAAATTTCCTAGAATCAGTATCATACAACCAATTTTGCAGATCACCATGCAATTCACTAATATATAATTTATTAACAGAAAGAAAAAACTAAAAACAACTACATGTGATAATTTCAAAACACACTTCTAAATAATTTGTGGATCAAAAATAAAATCATAATGGAAGTTTAAAACAGTTGAAATGTAATCCTCCATGACTCAGCATTCCACTCCTATAGAAACACTACACTGTAGTATATGTCTTGTGTATATGAATAAAAATGTCCACAGTAGCACTATTCATGCTGGCCAAAAGATAATAATAATAATAATTAAAACTGCCTATCAAGAAGAGAACGGATATGGGGGGAGGGAGGGGATATATGTAATACTTTCCACAACGATGTTGTAAAAAAATAAAAAATGGAATAAATTGTAGGACATATAAACATTTAAGTTTTATGCATTCATTAAAAAGAATGGCATGTAGCTATACACAACATGGATACTATTAAAACCATAGTGAAAGAAAAATGTAAAACATACAATATTCCTTATAGATTTCCATTTTTATAAAGATCATAAACAAATAAAAATAAGCAACACACTGCTTGGGGATATGTACATATCTAGTTAAGCTGTTTTGTGGTTTTATTTGAAAACACAGGAATATAAGCCCCCACTACAGCACCCAAAATCAATACAGTGGTTACCTTTGGGGGAAGTTGGGAGAAGGCAAAGAATGGGATTGCATATAATACAAAGGTTTCAAAGAAACTTTAATGTTTTAATTTTTTTAAGTTGGGTACTAGATTCATACGTATTTATATTTATAATTTACTTAGATGTTATGCTTCTTTTATATGAATTCCATATCAAATGACAAAAAAACTTGTAAAATATATAAACATGAGTTCTAATATTTCCCGTAAAAACTGCTCTCAAGAAATATGTTCTCCCTGGGTAGCTATCTACATCTGATAATTCTCAAATATCTCTCTGTAGCTCACTCTTCACCTCTTCCATCAAATTTATTCTTTAAAAAGCCACCTGTGGGAGTGACTTCAGCAAAATAATGATGCAGTAGGTAGCCCCAAGACCCATCCCTCCAGGAAACTCCACAACCCTCCCCCGAATGAGCAAAACTATCAGAATCAACTTTGTCAGAATTCTGGAAAAGAAAGATTTGCAGCAACCAAGCAAAATTACTGAATGGAAAAAGAGGAGTCCTGGCCAGGCAGCTGGTTGGTTGGAGCATCGCTATCCTGTACACCAGAAGGCTGTGAGTTCAATTCCCAATCAGGGCTTAGTGATGAAAATGTTTTTGAACTTGATAAAGGTGGTTATTACACAACACTGTGAATGTAGTAAATACCACTGAATTGTACATTTTAAAATGGTTAATTTTGTTCATGTTAAATTGAACTTCACTTCAAAATAACAAAACAAAAAGCCTGAGGTCTGAATCCGAAGGTCACAAATTCTCTTCAACCCCCTTTTTCCATCATCTCCCACGTCTAATCTGGCTCTGAGTCTCCAGCTCAGAATGTGATTCTCTCCTCACCATACTATTCCCACTTTAATTCAGGACTACCACTTCTCACCTACTAACTACAATATCCCAGATGATCAAGTTGCCAACAATATTGTTCCCCACATCTGATCCCTTCTCTAAATTGCTGCCACAGCCGTCTTTCCAAAGTGCAAATTTAGTCCTATACCTTTTCTATTCAAAATTCTCCCACATTTCCACATAGCTTTGACACTCCTGCCCTAGCCGATTTGGCTCAGTGGGTAGAGCGTCAGCCTGCGGACTGAAAGGTCCAGATTCGATTCCGGTCAAGGTCATGTACCTTGGTTGCAGACACATCCCCAGTAGGAGGTGTGCAGGAGGCAGCTGATCGATGTTTCTCTCTCATCGATGTTTCTAACTCTCTATCCCTCTCCCTTCCTCTCTGTAAAAAATCAATAAAATATATATATTTTTAAAAAGTGACACTCCTTATTCTAGCACAAAAGTTCTTTCCTATTCTAGCCCCTTCCTACCACTCTGGTCTCATCTCCTGCCATTCCCTGTGTGGTAGGGAAACCACACAGAGGGTGTACCCTTTCCACTTCAAAGATCTATGCTGTGTAAGGTCTCTATACTGCCTTGAACTAGGAGATCCTTTACCAAGTGAGTCACTTCTCTCAAAATTCAACTAAATGTCTCATCCTTTAGAATTCTCTAGCTCCCAATTCACCACTTTCCCGGCATACAAGCATTTAATCAGAGAACTTACCACACTGCAGTAGCTTATTTTCCGGTAGACTAGACTCTGAGAGCAGAGGCCATGCCTTCATATTTTTATCTCAAGTACCTCACTCAGCAAATGTTCATTCATTGAGTCATTATTCAGTCAGTCAAACATAAAATAATTCCTAGATCTGCTCACCCTTTGCTACTTGATCATAAGGTCTCATCACTAGCCAATATCTGAGAGAATAATTAGCAACTTGTTTGTGCAATGTTTCTGCAAAGTAATCCATCCTCCAACTAATTAAAACAAGAGCTTCCGACTTAATGCATTTAATACATGAAAGAATATTTTCTAATCCTTCTTATTAAAAAATGGTGCAAAGTCAATTTAAGAAAATGTAAAAATTTTATTAAATAAGGCTACAGTCAAGGTAAAACCCCTTAATTAGTTCTGAGATGTAAAACCTATATATAAAATTTTTAACTACCTGTTTTCTCACTGGAAATACAAATCAGCTTTGGTCTTTAATATCAGACATATGGTTATGCTCCCTACTGTACCACTACCTACCAATTCTCCATGTCTCACTGGCCTGTGTTAAGATCACCCAATCGTTCCATTGGCATTAGATAAGATGCTAGAAACTAAATTCTTTCAGAATATTTTTCACAGAAAATATTCTCTACTTTTTCCTTGTAATTGTTTCTGATGAAAATACTGGATGTCTGAGAATGCTTTGACAATCTGAATTTGAATGTAAGCCCCAAATGAGAAGGAATATAACTTGACTGCTTTGATGAGCATGGGTAAACAAATATTTTGAAATATTTAAAGTTTATAAGTACTTCCTATAGAATAGTACTTGAATGACATGTGTTTTCATTGTTAATGGAGTTTGACTCTAATTGTTCTAATCCAATCTAATTCTGCCCACTAACATCTGTAGATTTCTAACACCAGAAAGAATGAAGCATCTCTACAAACTTTCTTATAATCAAGACTGATTTTCCCTAGGGCTATTTCTGCCGAACCAAAGCATGTTCCCCATTTTCATTAGATTACAGATTCTCAGAGAAGACCTCAGGCCAGTATTTTCTCAATGCCAACACTCCTTCTGTTTTGCCTAATTAATGCATTTGCTAGAGCTACTACGAAGCTCTCAACTCATTTATGGTCCATTCCTAGACTTCCTCATATCTTGTCTGAGTATTATACTCATTTTAAGCTCCATCTTCTCTTTAACCTTTTTTTTTCTCCTTTGCCTCAGCATACACTTAATTTTATTTTGTCATGCTGGATATATTTTTGTAAACTGCTTTTAATCCTGGAATATAATCCTAGAAAAACTTCATAAACACACTTGACTAATTATTGGCCAGTCCGTTTCTGGGCTCCCAAATGTTACAGGAACCATAATGAGACTTATTCTACAGCTGTTCAACAATCCTTGTGTTCATTCTTGGTTGACTATATATCCATTCCCCATATAAACCATTACACATTTCCTTTTTTCATTCTGTTGGAGCCATTGCAATTTATTTCACTATCAATAGGCAACATCTCTACCTAAATTTCAGAGGTGATAGAGCCAAGCAATTAAGTTCCCTCACTCTCCTCCTCACACTTCATCTTACAATTTCTAAATTATAACCTCAACCTTCCATCTACATTGTTTATTTGTTATTATTGATTTTTAGATATCAATATCAATTTGTTGTTTCACTTATTTATGCATTCATTGGTTGATTCTTGTATGTGCCCTGACCAGGAAACAAACCCACAACTTTGGGGTATTAGGACGATGCTCTAACCAACTAAGCAATCCGGCCAGGGCCCATCTGGGTTCTGAATGCTAAAACTTTCTGTTTTGAGAAGAAACCAAGATGGTGGCATAGGTAAATACCTGTACTTGCTGCCTCTCACAACCACATCAAAATTACAACTAAAAGATAGGACAGCTATCATCCAGAATTGCAGGAAAGCTGGCTGAGTGGAAGTACTACAACTAGAGAGGTAAAGAAGAAAATGCATTGAGACTGGTAGGAGGTGTGGAGGGGTGGAATGGGCTGGCACCTGCGTGCACTGCTTTTTTAATCAGGAGGGAGATACAAGCTCCCACTTGCTCTAAACTCCAGTTCCAGGTGAGACTCTGGGGAACCCAGACACATAAGGGAGAAACTGGACTGTCTGGCATCGGGGCAGGAACGCGAAGGCTCAGCAGTCACCTCTAGTGCAGGGCTAACTGGAAGCCACTGCTGTTTGCTCTGCCCTAGAGATTCTCTGAGACCCCACCCTACCCAATTTACAACCCCACCCAAGCTGTGCACAGTGGCTTTTGCATATGAATGGCCTGTCCTTTCTCAGCCTAAAATCTATCAAACAGGCAGCTGGGTCAGGGAGCCCCAAAGCTATCAAAAGAAGCCCCAAGGCCACACCAGCACCAGCCTGCCTTGTTTCACAGCTGGGCCTCGTCTGGTCACTTCCAAACCCTATACAAAGAGGAGGAATCTGCAAATCTCTCTGTAGCTCCTGCTGGTGGCCCCAGGCAGTGGCTGAACTTGCAACTCCTTGGAGATCCAAGAGCCAG
>NW_006285041.1:796521-803333 GCF_000327345.1 Myotis davidii
CTGTGTGGAGAGCAAGAATCAAGTCAAAGATTTGAAATATGAAGAAGCAAAAGGCACCCAACCGGAAAAGCAAAATGAAAAAAGAATCCAAAAATACGAAGATAGTGTAAGGAGTCTCTGGGACAGCTTCAAGCGCACCAACATCCGAATTATAGGGATGCCAGAAGAAGAGAGAGAGCAAGATATTAAAAACCTATTTGAAGAAATAATGACAGAAAACTTCTCATACCTGGTGAAAGAAATAGACTTATAAGTCCAGAAAGCACAGAGAACCCCAAAGAAGAAGAATCCAAAGAGGACCACACCAAGACACATCATAATTAAAGTGCCAAGGGCAAAAGACAAAGAGAGAATCTTAAAAGCAGCAAGAGAAAAATAGTCAGTTACCTCCAAGGGAGTACCCATAGGACTATCAGGTGATTTCTCAACAGAAACTTTGCAGGCCAGAGGGGAGAGGCAAGAAATATTCAAAGTGATGAATGCCAGGAACCTACAACCAAGATTACTCTATCCAGCAAAGCTATCATTTAGAATTGAAGGTCAGATAAAGAGCTTCACAGATAAGAAAAAGCTAAAGGAGTTCATCACCGCCAAACCAGTATTATATGAGAAATGCTGAAATATTCTTTAAGGAGAGGAGGAAGAAGAAAAAGGTAAAGATAAAAAATTATGAAAAGCAAAGTGACAACAAATACATATCTATCATCAAGTGAATCTAAAAATAAAAATCAAGTGAATAAAAAATCTGATGAACAGATTAAACTGGTGACTGTAATAGAATCAGGGGTATGGAAAGGGAGTAGACTGACAATTCTCAGGAGGAAGAGGGTGTGGGGGGTGTGGAAAGAGATTGGACAAAGATCTTACACCTATGGATGAGGACAGTCGTGGGGGGAGGGCAAGGGCCTGGGGGAGTAGGGGGTGAGAACCAGGTAGAGGGGAGCTATGGGGGAAAAAAAGAGGAACATCTGTAATAATCTGAACAATAAAGATTAATAAAATAAAATAAAATCTTCTGTTTTTTCTATGGCCTTACTTTATCTCATATTTTTAATGGAATCCATTCAGCTGGGGCTTTCCTTCACCAGAGAAATTTTATAAAGTACATTTCACTCTCTGTCATTGTCATTTTTAGGCACTGACAGAGGTTCCTGTGATGTGACTGGAAGGGATAAGGATTGAAAATAGAAACTGGGAGGTGGGGAACCAACAGTAGGTAGTGACAGAAATTTAGTAGTAGAAAACAGACAAAACAGGCAAGAATAATAATTAGGCCAAGTGGCTGGTATCACGGGGTTTCAGCATAAATTAACAGATGTCCCCAGAATATGGGAAACTGAAAATGTCATACATTTGAGAGGGTCAGCCTCTGAATTCCATGAATAGGCTTAGACTTATCAAAGCAAGGACTCTGTAAAGAGAAGTAGCCCAGGTACCTGAGTTGGGGTGCAAAGTGGGGAACTAATCATTGGAACAAAGCATTGTACCAATTATCTATAATAATAAAAGCATAATATGCTAATTAGACCGGACAGCCCAACAACCTTCCAGACATCCTTCCAGGCGACCTTCTGGACGAAGCTGGCACTGTGAGGGCCGAGGCAAGCCACCGTGACAGCGAAGGTTGAGCCACTCGCAAGAATTCATGCATCGGGCGTCTAGTAAATGATAAGGTGTCAAATTAGCAATAACTACCCCTACTGTTCAATCTTGAGAATTGAACTGGATCTTTGAAAATCTCCCCTCAGGTCAAAGTTGGTCCCAGAGGATTGGCTGCGGAAGAGGTATACTAGGTGGAACAGATAAAAGAAAATGTTCAGAACAGTGACATGCAGGACAAAATGCATGGCACAGGGACTCTAAATGTAGAATAATGAGCTAGGAGCCTACTGTAGTAGAAAAAACAAACATAAAATACCTAACTTATAAATAAGCATATTAAGTAAATCAAAGCCCTATAAATTTACAAATACATTGAAATCATGTGTGTGTTCGTGCGCACGGATGAGAGAGAGAGAGAGAGAGAGAGAGAGAGAGAGAGAGAGAGAGAGAGAGAAATGAACACTATGCATGCACTGTGGGGTGATACACCATTGAAATGGCTCTCCCAATGGCACTAATGAGCTTATACTCAGTAATCAATTAGTACTTAACCTACCTAAAATTGTGCTCAAGTGGCAGTGCAGATCATCTATAATAATAAAAGCATAATATGCTAATTAGACCAGACGTCCTTCCAGACATCCTACTGTCCTTCCGGACGAAGCCGGGCCTGCGAAGGGAGCCCAGGTCCCGGGTGCCTGCTGGCGGCCTGAGGGAAGCCCGGGTCCCGGTTCCCGGGGGGAAGCTGGTGCCGGCAGCAGGGGGAAGGAAGGCCCACTCTTGCACAAAATTCATGCATTGGGCCTCTAGTCTTAAATAAACACCTCTCTCTGACTTGCTTTAAAAAAAAAATGTAACTGCAAGAAAAAGTGTATAAATTTACCTTTTTGTTATATGGTTAATTTGCCATTTCTTGCTCACTCATAGTTCCAACATGATTTTGTACATTTGTATGACTTTGATACAGGTTACATGCTTATCAAGAACCATTTTTTCCTATTTGTAATCCTCCTTTCAAATGTTCCATGCTTTCCTGATTGATGACTAAGTTGTTGTTTTCCAAGTCCCATCTTGGTCCCAGAGACACAAAGTAATGAGATATTTGTTTGAGATGGAAAACACTTTCAGGTAACCTTTAACTTCTCTCAGGCTAAAAAGCTCTTTACCTCTGATTAATTAAATCAGCTTCCTTTCACAGAGCCAAACAACTACCAACACTTTCAAACCCTGTTCCACATGATTTATTGTGTTAACTCATTTGAGCCTCAGCTAGGGTTCCTCATTGGAACCACTGCAACCAGAACTGTGTGAAAGGCTGTTTTCTCAAAGCTCTCCAGGGCGGTTCATAACCAGTGTCCCACCAGATGCACTGCAGAGAAGTCAAGTCATTACCTACAACAGAAGCCTGAAGTCAGTGGGGCTTTATTTTCTCAAGAAACCCCAGTTAAGGAAGGCTACAAATCAACAATCCCAGTAGGTAAGTTATATTATCATCTCCATTATTACATGAGGAAACTGAAGCAAGAGTTGAGGTACTTGCCCTAGCCAATTGGCTCAGTGGATAGAGCGTCGGCCCGCAGAATGAAGGGTCCCAGGTTCGATTCTGGTCAAAGGCACATACTTCAGTTGCAGGCTTGATCCCCAGCCCTGGTCGAGGCACAGGCAGGAAGCAACCAGTTGATGTATCTCTCTCACATGAATGTTTCTCTCTCTCTCTGCCTCTCCCCCTCCCTTCTTAAAAAAAATCAATGGAAAAATATCCTCTGGTGCAGATTAACAAAAAACAAAAGGGTTGAGGTACTTAACTCACATAGCTAAGTGGTAAAACCAGGATTCAAACCCAGACAGTCTGCTCCAGAGTCCTTCAGAAAGTCCAACTCTGTTGCTCTGAATCCACTTAGCTCTTCCTCCATGTGCCTCATGACCTAATCCTTAATGGTTTGCTCTTTTATAATTATTCCTCATGCATACATTTTTTCACAACAAAACTGCAAGCTGTTTAAAATAAGAACAATAAATTTCCCTAAGACCACAAAAAGCCATTCAGAATGTTTAATTGATCACTGGAACTAGTAGCAGCCATAAATCAAAAAATGGAGTTCACTCAAATAGGTGAGACTAGTTTACTTGACATAGCCTCAACTAAACCGAACTACATCATCAGTCATTAACTGAAACATAAATATGGGCATATTAACCATAATTAAATTTGAAGATAAAAATATGTACAAGAGTCACATTAACAGAGATATATCTACAATCAATTTTCAAGTTATCAATATGAAGGTTGCTACTTCAGCAATTTTACTCCCTAGTTCCTTCTGATAGTTTCTAATGTTCCCAAGCATATATCCTAAAAAATATAGAAAAAAACAGGCAGTAGAGAAGTGATATAGTTAAAGATGAAAGTCTCTAGAAATCTGTTGGGGTTCTATTTTCAATTATACAAATCTAGACTAAAGTTAACATGGCAGAAGAATAAATGATTTCCACAGAAACTCCAAGATGCCATACAGAAATACACTTGAATTTCCATATTGCCATTGCTATAGGTTTGTAAATCATCTACTTGACCAAGAACTTTCTTCAATTTTTTGTTTTTGTGGGAGGTGTATTAGAATACAAAAATATTTCAAAATTTCCAACTCCAAAGTGGGAGAAGTTTACAGCATAAACTCTCAATGTCTCCACACGAAGATTATAAACAGAAACAGAAGTAAGACTTGGCAAGTAGATGAGTAGCTCATTCTACAGCTGATGAATATTTTATTACAATTACTTGATACCTTTCCTCCTTTCATTTAAATATTGGTCCATTACAAAACCTAATTTTATAGATCCTTGAATATATCTCTATTTTTATTTCGACTAGAAATACTTAAATCACTTTAATATTGAATATTTTTAAATAAATACATGACCAATTAGGAGGTATTAATTAAATCCTAAAGCAAACAAACATAAAGACGGAAATTTATTTTTTTAGCTCTTTGTTAAATATGTAAGATAATATACCTAGACTTTATTATAGATAATGATTACACACTGGGAATCTGAGCCCCTGCGTTCACTGGCATTGCCAATGGTTTTTTATCTGATGCTTCAAACCCTCTGTAAAACCTACAGAGGAAAAAAGTACTTTCCAAATGGAATAAAATATTAAAGTGAAAAAAATAAATTTACTTTCTTAGGGCATTTAGTCGGGTTTCTATTTACTAGTGAAAACTCAATTTTTCTCTTCTTAGAACCAGAAAACTTAAGCCTACATTTTAATGGATATTTCTTCCCTTTTTTCCCATCGAAACCAAACATTACTCTTTATTTTACCTATGGTCTAGTTTTAGAGCTAAGTCCCTATTATAAGTTTTAAGCAGACTGATAACAGTAATAAAATGTCCACCCTAATGATAATGTTTACTGTTTCTTTAAAATATTACCTGGTATGATGTCAAATATTTAAGCTTAATACAGCATTACCACAATTCACAATGTATTAACGTTTAAAATACAAGCCCAACAGCAAATATTAGTCCTGGGCATCTTTTATGGAATTCTAAGAGCTACTCAAAACCTTTATTAAATATGTGTTAGAAAAGCCAAATGCATATGAAAGTTAAAAATCCCAGCATAGAGTCTAAACCTAGTGTTCTAAGAAAATTATATATAACTTGCTAGTTCTACTCTGGGATGAAGGTTATCTCTATTGCACACAAATTGTTGCCCAACATCTTTCTAAGTTGTTGTTTTAAAATTTAAAAAACTCAAGCTTATGTTTTAAGTGTTTTAGTGTTCAAAGTTTCATTATTTCTCCTTTATATGATTTTGTTTAAAGAATATATTTTTAAATTACATAGTCCTCTTTTTTTCAAACCATAATTAAGCAAGGAAACAGTATACTCTGCTATTAAATTATCCCGGAAACAATGTGACCTCACCTAATGACTGCTGAAACTGCTCCATACAAGTTTAAACAACCTTATTTCAAAATCAAAAGTAGCTATTACAGGACAACTGGATTTTTCAATAATTTCAATTTCATTCAGTAAATAATTATTGCATGTCTACTAAGTAAATAGATCCTAAAGAATATGATAGTCCTTATCCTTAAGGAGATTATGAAATATGATGTTTCTTTTAACATGTAATAATAAGAGCAAACATTTACTTAGTAGTGGGCAGATTTTAAGCATATATTAACTCAATTTATTCCTCACAACAGCCCTACCAGCTAGGCAGTATTACTATTCCCAATTTACAGATGAAAAAAATGAGGCTCAGAAAGGTTAATCAGCTCAAGGTACAGAACTAGTAAGGGGTGGAACTGGATGAGAATGGAGGCAGTACAGCTCCAGTCAATTCTTCCAACCATTCTGCCTTACTGACATGAAAAAAAAAAGATTAAGGTAGAGTTTTTAAAGTACAAAAACAGAGGAGAAACCAAGATGGCGGCATAGGTAAACACCAGAGTTTGCTGCCTCGAACAACCACTTCAAAAATACAACTAAAAGACAGAACGGACATCATCCAGAACCACAGGAAGGCTGGCTGAGTGGAAATTCTACAACTAGAAGGAAAGAGAAAAGCTTACCAAGACCCAGAGGAGGCGCAGTACAGAAGTAAAATACTAAGGTAGAGAGGCGCACACAGAGCAGGCTGGCAGCTGAGGGCACGGTTGTCGTTCAACTAAAAGAGAACGGACATCATCCAGAACCACAGGAAGGCTGGCTGAGTGGAAATTCTACAACTAGAAGGAAAGAGAAAAGCTTACCAAGACCCAGAGGAGGCGCAGTACAGAAGTAAAATACTAAGGTAGAGAGGCGCGCACGGAGCGGGCTGGCGGCTGAGGACGCGGTTGTCATTTTCAATCGGGAGGGAGGCTCAGGCCCTGAGCTCCAGTTCTGGGCAAGTCTCTAGGGACCCAGACTCAAACGGGAGACGCGGGACTGTCTGGCATCGGTCGGAACGTGAGGGCAGCTTTCTCGCCAAGGTTTTCAGCGGTTGCTGGGACTCTGAGAGGCAGAGCCTCTGGGGACAGGACCAAGAGCAGCCATAACTGCTCCCTCCACCCACCCTGTTGATCCCATGTGACCCACACTGCCCAAGCCCTGCACAGAGCCATTTTCCAGATAGCCTCAGGCAAAGGCTAGATTAGCACCTCCCCAGAGGACAGAAGTTTTCCCACTGCAGACACAGCTGCCTCTCCCCGCCAG